>NC_085032.1:6033426-6113426 GCF_963692335.1 Osmerus eperlanus | reverse complement strand
TCTAGATAGATGCCCCCCGAAAGGTTTACACAATGTGCTTCGCTGTAGCTGCTGGTGGTGCGTCATTACGCACAGGTATACTTTCACACACCTGTGTGGCCTGTGTAGTGCCTGGCCAGATAAAACAGATACAAAAAATACACCGTATACGTGATATAATATAATGGTACGAAACAAAACCTACCCTGTTATTTTTATCCATCTCTCTAACTTCCTCCTCTCTAACGCCTTGTCTTATCATGAGCCGGACAATCGTTGCGTTGTTTGTGCGGCACGCTTGAAAGAACGACAGCGGCTCAGGACTGTCTGGAGATAGTGACCGTTCCGAGTCCGCGAAAACATCGTCCGGTGGGTAGAACGAATCGTCCGACACAATACTCCTTGTATCCGGAAAGTCCTCAAAGTTGTCATATTCTTCAAAGTCGTCATCCTCTCCCTCGGACTCGCAGGATCCCAGGTAGTCATCATCCGAGAAGGACGGTGGTTCCTCGGCTATGGCCGGGTGGACCTGTGCGGCGGCTTTAGGACTCTGCTGAAGCGGTTTAACTCGAACAGAAGAGGAGCCTCCTCCATCCCTGTCGTCGGTGATCAGCACCATCTAACCCCCTAAGACAGTGTCCTCGGGGGGAAGGAACGCTGGTGGTGGGACGCCGGCGAGGACTTCACCAACATCAACGCCGAGAGTCCAACTTCTCAAAGTTGAAAAGTAATAGACAAATGGATGACTTGATAAAAAAACATGATTCGGTCAAACCAAGCGAGTTCCTGCCACACCGGGATATTCTACCCGGATATTCCAGCATCATGCGCTCCCCTAGAAAAGGACATGTAATGTTTCAAACCGTTGAGTCCTCTGTCCGGGTATCAACTCCGCGTAATATTAGGCTACACATGGGTTATAATCCATTTTGCCCCAGTTTACGACGAGAACAGCAAAAACATCAACAGACTACACGTTTGGTCCGAGTTTCATACCTACTCCCCGTTAGCCTACTCTACCGAATTGAAACCAAAACGTTATGTCCAAAGTATTCGTAGGCTAGAAAGGCAGAAGTTGCGCTTCTCGTTAGAGTTAGGTTAAAAAGAGTTAAGCACAAAAGCACGAGTGCGCCTCCACGCATCCATCTAGATCGTAGTGAAACTGCTGCTTGGATAAACTGCGTTCTGCTAATCCGATTTGCCTCCCGCTCGCCCTCTCTAATTTCTCTCGGTGTCTTTGTCTCTCGCTCTGTCCGATTGAAAATACTTTTCAGATGCCGTTCGACCTACATGAGACCAGCCCCGCAACCTTCTTATAACTGTTAAAATTCTTGCAAGAGGGCCATGTCCGAGGTCTGGTTTTCTATACCGCCCATACCCTTAACTGAACTAGTTTAATATTTGCAAGCTGTCACTCGCGTGGTCTGGTAGGCTACAACTAATTCATTAAGCAGTAACTCGCTGTTACGAAACTAGAGTTACTGTTTCGTGGAAATTGGAATCAGGTTTCTGTTGTGAGGAGAGAAAAGTACGGGAATTTCTTTGTCTCAGTTGATTCATGTAGTGATTGTCAGCTTTACAAAATCCTGAGTCAAGGCATCTGTTGTGATTTAGAATCAAACGAGGTTATGACATGTGTTTAGAGTCTTTGTATTTGCGTCTGCAAACTGTATTTAGATTTTAGATTTTAAATACAACATGAATTCAGGACAATAAATTGGCAGGATATAACAAATAGTTAATATTTCCGTTGCCTGATGCAGCTGTGATATGAATATTTAACTCTGGTACCTAGAAGGCCAGTGAGGGTGCCTCTATACTGTGTGTGTGTGTGTGTGTGTGTGTGTGTGTGTGTGTGTGTGTGTGTGTGTGTGTGTGTGTGTGTGTGTGTGTGTGTGTGTGTGCGCGTGTGTGTGTGTGTGTGTGTTTGACCCTAATCTGTTATTGGCACAGGCTCTCAGTCTGCAGTGTATCAGCACATAGGGCAGCTAATCTGATCCTACAGGAGAGGGAAGAGCTGTCCAGACAAGCACACTGCCCTCTCCCCCTCCCTCTCCCCCTCCCCCACCACACTAAGAGACACACACAGGGTTGAAGCCAAGAACTGCTGGCTTTCCTAATGTGTCTTGTTTTTCCAAGATTGCCCCTAAAGGCCCGATGTAGTGTGGTATCTCCCAAATGGACACTCGGGGAAACAACTCTCTTCTCGTAGCCTATTCCTTTCCACCGCGCTATACTGCTGTGAGTTAGACTGTGAAATTATTATTATTAACTGTGACATGAACACATTCTTTACTCTGAAACTGTTCTCCTCTCTTCTCTTTACACTCATCTCAGGCCTCAGCTCCCTCCCTCCCTCTATCTCCTCTACTGGGTGCCTGTCTGTTTGTGAGTGCCCGCCTAATTTCGGCGTGTGAATACCTGAGGGCAGCTCTTTGTACCAGGTGTGACCCAGCCTTGTCTGCACAGTACACCCCAGAGCTAGCGTAGCTACCTGAGCTAATGACATTAGCTCATGTAGGCTCAGAGCAGCCAGATAAATCCCAAGATAGACAATCAGAGAGAGTGAAGCCCTACAGGAGACCACCCCCCTTCTGGAACATTCCCTACCTGGGTTTGCCTGCCTTTGAATTGGTATTTCCATAAATCTGCGATTGCACTGAGTGAGATTATGTGCACTGGGACGCACAAATACTTCTAATAGGCATACGCATAGCACCATACAAATACATAGCGATTCTAATAGAACGAAGTATATGGAAGGATCCGGAATTCTGTGTTGCGTTATTATTTGATGGAACTCCTGAACACCTTCTGTAGGGGTTCCCAAAGAGCAAATCAGTGGACGTGAACAGAACAAAACATCTTGCCCCAGACATGACTGCCATTTTCGTTTTTTGGAGAGCTTGAGACCTGGACTCCTGATGGTGTTCAAGCTTTTCCTCGGGAGAGATTCCTCATGGATTTACGGCCGCTCTGCATCTATGTGCTTCGAAGGCAAAACAACATGAGTTAGCCAACAGGGACCGGGACAAGTCAGAGCATGTGGTCCCCACAGGCGTTCATTCACTCCCCTAACCGCACAGAGCCCACACCTCACTCAGCCCCACGCCTCAGCCCCACGCTGCTCTATGGAAATACTAGGAGCTGCGAAGCTTTACACAAAGATCTCCTGTGAGCTGTTTCTCCACCACGCTGGCCTGTGTGTGCGCCGTGCGGTGTGTGGTGGGTGGGTGTGGGATGTATGTGTGAGCCTGTGGCGTGTGTGCCTTTGTGCATGTGTGTGCCGTGTGTGTGTGGTGAAGGGGTGTTTGTGTGGCCGTGTGTGTGTGTGGGGGGGGGGGGTTGTGTATGTCTCTATAAAGGGCTTTCCCTTTTCCAGCAAAGCACTAATTCACTCAGTATTAATAGCTTGATTAGCAAGTTTCATAAGGGTGGCCCAATCAGCTAATTAGCCAGCATAGAGGACACATTTTTAAGGGCATTTGTATCTGTGTGTGTCTGTGTGTTGGTCAAAGCATGTACTTCAATTATACACATATACATAAGTGATGATGAACAACTTTGAATCACTTACAATTGTACCTCATTTGCAAAGGTTGGCTGTTTGTAAATGACTTTTGAGTTGATTGAAAGAGCAAACACATAAACACAATTACATAAATAGAACCACTTTATTGAAGTTCATATTTCTGCCAACATCTCTGTGAGTGTGAGATCCAAAACAGGGAACACCAGAAGCCATCTTATCTCTTGTAAGTAGACAAATACAGTATATAGAATAATATAGTCAGGGATGGGTAGACAAGTCTTTTACCAATCATGCCAATGCTCAACCCCCCCCCCCACCCACCCACCCTAACACACACACAAACACACACACATTGACAAGGCCACATTTCTTCCGAGTAAATCAGAAATCTATTTCTCTCCGACATGTGGAATGTGAAAGCTCTCCTCTGTCCTTCTGACCGAGCCAGGGAGACCCATGTAGCTGGAGGAGCTGGGAGGATCCGTCACGTCCACAGCCTCCAGACCCATGAGGTCAGCCGGTCTCACCATCCCTCCCTGGGGACCCCTAGAGGAGAGAGACCAGAGCTGGTGAACCATCGCCCACCTGGGACTGTGGTGGTCTTTCACAGAGGGTTTTCCCAGAGGAACAAAAAGACATGAGTCTCAGTGGAAGGTCTAGCTGAAGATATTGAGAATTCTTTGTTTTTCAATTGAAATGATTATGTTTTACAACAGTGTAAGTATAGTTATGTGTAAAACAATATACAAATATTTCAGGTTCTGAGGCTGGGAATTCAGCTCTGTTTACGGTAAAGATCAAACCGTTTCCTAACTTTGATGGGCTTTCAATTGTCCAGCTGTGGTGTTCTCTCTGGCTCCTATCATATCTCCTCCTTTCCAAGTCCGTTGAGGGGCTGTCTTCCTTCCTCTCCTTCATCACTTCACTCCCCACTTTTGTCTCTCTCTCTTTCTCTCTCTCTTTCTCTCTTTCTGGCTCTGTCCACTCCTCCTTTTTCTCCCCCTCTCTTTCTCACACCAGTCCTCCACCCTGGTCATCTCCCTAGAGAGACTGTTTCAGAGCCAGGCGCAGATTACAGGCTCCAGTCTGTTTTGCAATCGTTCTGTCCAGAAACTCTGGCCTGACGCCTACAGTTGTGATACACAGATACTACAGAGAAACACAGTGGTCCAGAAAAGGCTGAAGAACTCCAAAATAATGTTAGCAAGCCCATTATCAGGAGACAAGAGAATGGTCAGAACAGCTTAAGGTTTGAGCTCATAAATGACTTAGCATTTCTGATGAGTAAAAAGAAGTCAAGGTGGGGCTCTGATTCTCTGCCTCACCCACCCCCCACCCCCTTACTGGCCCCCCAAGTACTGGCTATGAACCCCACATTTAACGTCCGAGGGGTTGGGGTGTGTGTTGCAGTCCACGGTTGCCAAAACCAGCAGGAAACGTGAAATCCCCCTGATCTTGTTTCCTGTTACTGCTTTGTCTCCTGGCTCTTGACACCATCACCCAACCTGGCAACCGCATGTTAAAGGTACTGTGACTTATGTAACGTCATGAGACTATCTCCTGGTTTAGACAGGAAACACCCAGCAAGCCAGCTGAGAGTGTGTGCATATTTGTGTGTGTAGGTGTGTGTGTGTGTGTGTGTGTGGGGGGGGGGGGTGTACAGTGATGCCAGGGCATGCACGCATCCAGGATTTAGAAGAGAGATTTCCTGTTTTTTGGCTTCAGTTCAGGTCTTGGCTGCCCTGTTTCTACTGCAAAGCACGCAAGCCTCACCCCTGCTCTGGTACACTCAACCTATGAGCAGACCTGGGACCAGTTCAGCCCCACACAAACCACAGCATTTACCAACAGCTTGACATGTAATACCTGGGGCCTGTTGCACAAAAGTAGAATTAAGACATCCGGGATAAATGACTCAGCTGAGCTCAATGAAGCCAAAACATGTGCGTCCAGGCTTAATTGGTTGCACAAAGACCAAGCCAGGATGAGCAGACACGGATTCATTAAGCCAGGTGAAACCAATCCTGGATAGGTGCGCGCTCACGGCTCACTCAAATAGACCCCGCCACAGATCACAGATTAACTGATTTACCATGGCAACTAGAGCCGCGTACTTTTCCCCGTCGGAAGCACAAATCCTCATGGAGGCATACGAGGAGGTAAAAGATATAATTAAGAAGAAAGGCAACACCGCCACAGTGATAAAGCAAAGAGAAAAAGCGTGGCAAAGTATTGCAGACCGCCTGAATGCGTAAGTAGTGCACAATTACACACTCACCGCTCCGCTGAAACATCACAATTACAATTCAAATATTTAATTCACATCTCCAAAAATGCAGTTGTACTGTAATTATGAAACGGTTAAATTTTTAATTGAAATGCACTGCAGATATGAGTGAAATTGTGTAAAGTAACTCCATCACACTGTATAAAGCTATGATACATTTTTTGATATTTTTACTGAAAACAAGACAAAAATACCAAGTAATTTTTTGCAGTGTGACTCCATTAAATGTGTGTGTGTGTGTGTGTTTAGATTAAACATGAACGGGCCAAAACGGACATGGCAGCAGGTCAAAATCAAATACAAGAACATTCTGCAGAATGGTATGGTCCCTGACTAATATTTAACAAAGCACAAGCATATATTGTACCCAGAAGGTGCCTGCTCACACATTGTCTGTACTGTTTTAGCAGTGAAAAAGAATACCCACAGACAAGGCACGGGTGGTGGGTCACCAAAGGCTGACCTTACCCCAGCAGAGGACATGGCCTTGGAGCTAAATAAAGGCAGGCCCGTCTTAGAGGGGATCCCTGGGGGAAAAGAGACGAGCATAGGTTCCTCCCAAGATGCCACCCGCTTCATTCAAGGTATGTCCTTCCATCTCTACATGGGATACAACCACATTCATATTGAATCAATTTGGACTGTCTGACTTTGGTTTACCTATTGCCTTGCAGTGTCTGGCAGCACTGTGTTCCTGTTAGAGCCACCAGCACAAGCACCAGACGATGCTGATCCAGTGAGTACTCCATCAAAGGCATACTGTAGGCCTGGCATGTCTTGTCTACTAGCTTCAATATGAATCCGATTAAATGTGATAGGGTGAAGGCCCCAGTGCAGCAGCAACAGCACATGATGGAGACGATGATGAGGAGGAGACCATCTCTCTGGATTCCAGAAGGCATGAGGTATCATGTTAAGACTGTGAAAGTACTATTTACTCTACAATGGTGAGGAGTCCTCATCAAAATCAAAAAAAAATCTAATTTCTTTTACAGGACCCAGATGCTATACAGTGGGAAAACCAGCCTGGCAACATAGTGCGTATTAATAAAAGGACACCACATCCTGCCAAATTCCAGCTGCGCTAATTGTATTGTGTTCACAGAGCTCACAAGCTATCAGAAAGTTGTATGGCAACCACCTCCGGCGCCAAATAGAACTGGCAGACATAGACATTCAGTACAAGAAGAAAAAGATGGAAAATCTTGCACTGGAGTCCAAAATAAAAAAGAGGACAATTAGGAAACTGGACCTTGAAATAAAAAAACTTGAGAGGGAGGTGAGATATGCCTTCAATGTACACTGTATGCTAACTGTAACACAAATGTATTAATCATTATTTATTTCATCTATATGAAAGATACAGGTTTTCTGCAGATGGCATCAGGTATCTATGCAGACTACTGGGTCCCAGGATTAAGCACCGCACTGCACGGAGCCATGCACTGAGTGTGGAGCAAATGGTTTGTGTGGCCTTGCGCTTTTTTGCTAGTGGAGCCTTCCTGTACTCAGTGGGGGATGCAGAACAGCTGAACAAGGCCACAATTTGCCGCACAATAAGGAGTGTGTGTCTGGCTATCAAAGCATTAGCAGATGTCTTCATCTCCTTCCCTGGCCACAGAAGACTCTGTGACATCAAAGAGGAGTTCTATAGGATTGCAGGTAAGAGGATCTACAAATTACAGGACAACTGTTAACACATAGTAGGATACTCATTACTTTGTGTGACAGGTTTCCCCAATGTCATTGGTGCAGTGGACTGCACACACATAAGGATAAAAACCCCCCTCAGGTGCCCATGAGGCCGATTTTGTGAATAGGAAATCCTTTCACAGCATTAATGTTCAGGTGAACATAACTTTTTGATATTGTCCATTGACGAACACTCTGCATTGCCAGTGATGTGCATTGATTGGTGTAATATTCCTCATCTTATGATTTCAGATGGTCTGCAATGCTGACTGTGTGATCAGCAATGTTGTGGCAAAATGGCCTGGCTCAGTCCATGACTCCAGATTCTTTCGGGCCTCTGAAATCTATCAGTGCCTATCACAAGGTAAGCCACACAACCCCTATTTATAACCATCATGGCTGTGTCAAGAATATCACTGTGTTTATGAGGTAGTAATGATGAGATTTTGTGTTGACAGGTGAATTCTCTGGTGTGTTGCTGGGAGACAGGGGGTATGGCTGCCAGCCTTTTCTCCTGACACCTTTCACAGACCCCCAGGAAACACAGCAGGCCTACAACCATGCCCATGCCAGGACCAGGGCCAGAGTTGAAATGACCTTTGGCCTCCTGAAGGCACGCTTTCACTGCCTTCACAAATTAAGGGTCAGCCCTGTTAGGGCATGTGATATTACTGTGGCTTGTGCTGTCCTCCACAATGTGGCCTGCCTGAGGAAGGAGAGGGCCCCCAGAGTGCCACCAGCCATGGACTGGGACAATCCGGCAATCTTCCCTGATGACGACAGTGGTCGGCTGCTGAGGGACCAATATGTGTTGAATTATTTTAGTTAGTATGTGTGCTTTCAATTTTGGTTAAATATGTCCTGCGGTGGCAGAGGAATTTGGTTTTTTTTTGGGTTCGTTTTTTTTTACGAATTTGGCCTCTTATGATGTTTGTGCGGTATACTGTGTGTAATACAAGGCTGCAGGGAGGCTACTGCATCCATTCATTTGTCTGTTCAGTTGATGTGTATGGATTTGTGCAGACATGCAGGGTGTGTTATATACAGACCTTTGAATGTGTATGTATCATTGTGTATAATATGCTTGGATTCTGTGCTTTCCATCTTGTAGAGTCACTGTGACTTCAGTTTCGAAAGGAGCTGATGGTTTACCTGCTTTGTTTTGTCCTTATTCAATAAAGGAACATAATGTTACACATTGTGTTTTTATATTCATATGGAATGTGTATTTGTTTATATGACAGAGTACTAGGGCCACACTGAAGAAAAAGGATAAAGTCATAAATTTATGAGGCTGGTTCTTTCTGCAGAAAAGCTACATATTGTTTTTACAGTTTTGATACTTATGACAATGTGATACTTAATATTCTGGCACATCAGCATGTCTTTGTTTATGAAACCATACTGAAGTACAATTTCACGAAATGCCCCACATCTGTCATTTTAACAACTGTCCTCCTTTAAAACAACTGGTTACAATATTATGACTTGTGTTTTTTTCCCCTCTGTGGCCCTAATATTCTATCATTTTATATATAGCCTTATAGTCTATGGGAAACTGTAAATTATCTAATGATAGCAACATCATCTAAAAATCATTTTTTATCCAAAATCATTGAAATTAATGATCACAAACGTTTAAATAATTACAGTGGGTCTAGTTATATGTGATAACAATGTATAGTGAGCAGTGAAATAACTATTGGTTTCCATTTGTGGTGACTGCTGACTGACATTAGGGATGAGATTAAATAGATCCTGGAATTTAGCCTGGTCTGGAGCAGGCTAGCTCCACAGAATAAATCTCCATGGTAATTTATACCATAACATATCCTCCTGCCCCCTATCCATCTTTAGTGCAACCGGATTACGGATCAATTGAGCCAGGATCACCAAGATATCCTGGCTTAATCCCTTATCCTAGTTTTGTGCAACAGGCCCCTGACCCTGGGTCAATGTCCTGAATCCCAGTGATTTCTCTCATTAAGTGACACATTGCGCATTGATAGGACATGTTGTAGCATGTGCTTCAAGTATGTGGTTGTGTGTGATAAGGCGTATGCTAGCCTGGTGTGTGTGTTCATTCTAGGCCCTGGGCATTTGTTCTGTGATATCTCTCTAACTAGGCTTATCGTTGCGTGTGTGTCTGCTGTGTTGCTTAGAGGACCAGGCCGAACACTTGTCTTATCTGCGTTTCACAATGGCTGACAATATCTCTCATTCTCTCTGTTTCTCTCTCTTACTGATATAAACTGTATGACGAATAACCTCTCACCAGTTAAACTAAGATTACAAAGGTTTGCTAAGTGATATCTAAGTCTGAGTTTGATACCTTGGAGCCATCACATAATACCTTACGGCATATCAAATGGCATTGATTTGGAGAGAAAACTAACTTACATAGTTATATAAACTAACTTACATAAACGTACACTGAATAGCTAAGTACGCAAACATATCAATATGCATTATAAAGGGTTGAAATACAACACAATGTCGTACTTTTGGGTGTCACGGCATTATTTATTTGTAGAAAAAGCAAGACTCTTTTCCAGGTCCCTGTCTTCAGACACCTGGAACAGAAAATCACTTTACATGAGGCCACACAAAACACCTACCTAACAATGAATACATTCTTTATCAGCATTACTGACATGACTTAATGTATAAATAGGTTTCAAATATTTATTAACATTTCCCTTAACCATTACATTATATCCAATACATGATATGTATGATTACATATATCCATATGTTTATAAGTTGTTTCCCAACCTCTACCTAATGCTTTCTTACTGACCTTATAAACCCATAACATGACTTTTACAACTCCTTTATAATTGCCAAATCTAATAAATATGACCATATATGGTTATTTATATATATATATATATATACATTATTTGGGAATTATGAAAAAATGATAATCCAAAACATTATCATATAGCTTATGAATTCTTATTGAATCGGTTGTGACAATATTTATACATAGATTTTTTATAGATTACTAACATTTACAAATGTTTACTAAATATGATGATGATACTCAATTATGATTAAACTATGAACTAATCCATTGTTAATGGTTTATTGTGTGTAGTTATTATAAAGTGCTACAAAAATAAAAACATGTCATCTTGATTCGAGTCCCATGGCCTTGGGAAGTATTCACTGTAAGCTCTACTTTTAAGAACTCTGATCAAGATGTGATCTTAGAAAAGTTCATTCTGCCTTGACAATGTTTGATCACTTCATCAAATCTCATACAATACCCCTAAAGAATTAGGCCATGGGAGGTGACAGTAAGAGGTTCGTAATATAATTACAGTGGTCTAACCCCACAGTGGTCAATTTATCCCTCTATACAGTATACTCTTTCTCTCTCTCTCTCTCTCTCTCTCTCTCTCTCTCTCTCTCTCTCTCTCTCTCTCTCTCTCTCTCTCTCTCTCTCTCTCTCTCTCTCTCTCTCTCTCTCTCTCTCTCACACACACAAACACGGACACACACAAACACACACACCTCTCTCCCAGCTAAGCCCACTCACTTTTCCTGGCTTAGAGGATATGTAACATGGACCATACGTGAATATCAGTCAAGGTGAGGTACTAGATTGACCAGCATGATGATGGATCAGCAGGCAGACGGGTATAGAGAGCAGCACCGGTTGGCGCCCTCTGCTGGTAGTGCGGGAGGGTTAATTAATGGATGCACTTGGGAAAATGCCGCCCCCCTCTTCATGCCGCCCTAGGCGGCTGCCTGTGTCGCCTATAGGAAGGACCGGCCCTGATAGAGAGAAGGACACAAAGGTAGACAGACAGGTATAGAGAGAAGGACAGACAGGTAGACAGACAGGTAAGGAGAGAAGGACAGACAGGTAGACAGACAGGTAAGGAGAGAAGGACAGACAGGTAGACAGACAGGTATAGAGAGAAGGACAGACAGGTAGACAGACAGGTAAGGAAGGAAGGACAGACAGGTAGACAGACAGGTATAGAGAGAAGGACAGACAGGTAGACAGACAGGTATAGAGAGAAGGCCATAAAGGTAGACAGACAGGTAAGGAGAGGAGAACAGACACATAAAGAAAGAGGCTGGTGGAATACTTCACATAGAGATAATTAAGACAGATATTAAGGTAAATTAAGATCATTAAACCTACACTCCAACTAAAAGGAATGATCTGTTACAGGGAGCTGCTAGCTCAACTCTGTCCTTAGTCTAGTCCTTCTACCAGAGCCTGCACATTTATATTGTTGATATTCAATTGGTTTATTTTAAGTTGTTAAAAAGGCCAAAAGCTTCATTGTTTTGAATGTGATGCCTAACAGTGTAGAGGTAAACTGTCTCTAAACTGGTTCAAGAAGTTTGTGTCCAAGGGTGAACGAATCAATCTGCAGTACTATGTCGCCCTCTACTGGTGGAGGAGAGGATAGTGTGTATAAAACTCGGGAGCACGAGAGAGATAAACAACAATGTAACACAGCATGACATAGTTAAGATCAAGATTGTCAGTCAAACATGTGTACACAACATCATGCATCACCCCCCCCCCCCCCCCCCCAGTTCTCTCTACTGGTGAAGGAGAGAACTGTATGAATCAAATTCAGGAGCATGTGAGAGATAAACAATAATGTACCACACCATGACATAGTTTATAATGTTTTATTAGAACAACAACAAACTAGAGAGCTGAATAAAGAAAAACTTAACGTGAATTAAATATACAATGTAGAATAACTGAGAAAGCCGACTAAGCATTTGATTGGGAAATTATTGGCAGAAAGATTTATGCATATAGCTATTGTGATTATCTATATACTCTGTATATACAGCATTATATTATTATTTAGCTATTCAGAATTAATTATCTCCTACTGGTCTTTGTACCTGGATGCTCATGTTAGAGTTTGTTTTTCTTTATGACAGGAAAGTTGTAAACACAAACAATGTGCTGTTCTACTGTTACAGGTAGAGGTGTTACCAGCTCTAATGACTGTGCTGTTCTACTGTTACAGAGGCCTTCACTGGTAAGATCCTCAGAGGGTGCCGAATGCTGCCATACCAAATGTATGGAAACACTCTCTCATTGCGGGTGCGTGTGAATGTGGGTAGGTGTGTGTTTCTATCAGAGTCAGAGAATGACAGCTTTCCTCTGTCCCAGTCCAGCTGCACTCTGATCCTCTGGGGTTTATGTCTCACTGTGAGAACAGTGAGTGATCCCTGTGAGGATGCTGCTCTGTATTTACCACGGTAGAACCAGATTCCACCCCATATGACTCCCTTCCTTTGGACAGACTCTGTCAACACACCCAGTGACCAGACTGTACTGTCTCCGACCTCAACATCCCAGCTGTGTCCCTGAGTTAACAGGAGCATGCAGTTAAACAAGTTACAATTGAACAACATGAAACTCCCCACAAGAGTGCAAGATTGTGTTTCAACTGTTGTGATTTTCTGTATAGTATTAAAGTTATTTGAACATGCCCACCTTCAGAGTTTGGAATGTGATGCTTGATAAACAGTCAAGAGTTGTACTGTGTCTAAACTGGTTCAACAAGGTTGAAAGAGTCAACTGGTGGAACAATCTGCTGTCCTCTTTCTCCCTCTAGTGGTAAAACAGTGAATTGTATAAATCAAAGTCAGTCAATTTTATTTATAAAGCACATTTAAAAATAACAGCTGTTAGCCAAAGTGCTGTACAATAACAAATAATTGAAACACAATAGGACACAAGACACAATCACAATAACTGCACAAACATGTTATCACTGTACCTACCTATGCCCATGTGCAAGAATACATAAATGAGTTTCAAGAAGAGATTCAAAACCATCATATGTTGATGTAGTTTTTATGTGAAGTGTCAAATGATTCCAGAGCTGTGGAGCAGCAGCTGAGAAGGCTTCAGTTTGAGACGTGTCCTTGAAATAGTTGACCGTAGACTACTGGTTGATCAGAGGTCTCAAGATGTATTTTGATGGAATGAAAGAAGATCAGACACATGGAGGAGCCAGGCCAGACAGACCCTTATAAACAAACAGTAATGCCTTGAACTGAATACAGTATTTGACTGGGAGCCAGTGTGGAGTGACCAGGACTGGTGTAATATGTTTTCTTTTCTTAGTTCCAGTCAACAGTCTAAGCAGCAGCATTTTGGACAAGCCGGAGATGTGACAGTAGACACTGTGAAACGTCCTAATACAGGACATTGTAATAGTCCAATCTGGATGCAATGAAAGCATGTATTACAGACTCCATATCTTTGGATGATAATAATGACTTGATGGAAACGGCTTCTGACCACAGCGTTGAACTCTTTATGAAAAGTCAAAGCAGAATTTAAAGTAACACCTACATTTCTAGCATGTGTATGAAAGTTCCCAGATTGAGGTCCTAGTTTACTGCCAACCATCTCTGTAGAAGCAGAGGGGCCAAAGATTAAGACTTCCGTCTTAGCTTCGTTTAACTGCAGGATGTGGGCTGACATCCGATGCTGGACATCTCTCAAACAATCCAACAAACACTGTCGACTTGAAACATCTTTTGGATGTAAGGGAACGTAACACTGAGTATCATCTGCGTAGCAGTGATATGAGAGAAAGCAATAGGTTATTTAAAACTTTGAGCGGCGCAGACTGTGCTATGGTCTAAAGCCAGACTGATATTTATCAAAAATACCATTGTCCTATAGAAATGAAGAAAGCTGGTTAAACACAACCTTCTCCAAAACGTTAGATAAAATGACTCAGAAGTGTTGGATCAAGATTTGGCTTTTTGAGTAGCGGCTGCACAATGGCATGTTTGAAGTAAGATAGGACTATTCCATTGTTCAAACTACTATTGATTATTGATGATAAACTAAAACTGGTTGTGTCAAGTGTATCATGTTTTGGAGAGTTGTTATCAGATGAGACACAAGGGTAAGTTCAGATAAATATGATAAAACAGGTGTGGACTAAGGGAACTCCAAAAGAGAGGGAGAAATACAAATCTTATTCCTTCAATTTTGTCCATAAAAAAGTTTTCACAAGCTGTGGGGGAGGGATCAGGATAGAGATTAGACATCGGATTTAACACACTGTTTATGGTATTAAATAATATTTTTGGACTGTGTGCATTTTTTGCAATAAGATCCAAAAAGTATTTGGCTTTTGCAGTCTTAACAGCTTTTTGATCATTAATCATACCATCTCGCACACATTCGTATGACATTTGTTGTTTGTCCCTATTCCATTTCCTTTCCGCTTTCCTCCATTTCTGTCTAATAGCCCAAGTTTCATCATTAAACCAGGGTTGAACGCAACTTTTGGGTTGCTTCATTTTAAAATGGGCAACGACATCCAGGATATTTGAATACAACATATTAATCATACTCACTAACTCATCAGGATTTACACTAAGGTATGATGACTCTATGAGGTGGGTGATGGGGGAAGTCATATAAGCAGTTTTTCCAACTGTAGACAAGTTGAAAAAACAATGTAGGTTATCACATCATTTCATAGATGATAATGATTTATGAGCTAACAAAGAAACTAAGGCTTGGTACAGTCAACATTCATGTTCAACGGTAAACAAGTATCACAATTAAGTAGGGTGACTAAGCATTTGAAATGGCAAATATTTGTAGAAAAAAGATACTCTGCTTTTTCTCATACACCTTACAGCATAAAGAGACATATGTAATTAGTTCTGCAACGGTACATGACTTCTGACTTCTGACATACTGTCATACATAAAGATCACCATTCTACCGAAAATTCGATCACTCCTGTTGATCTTTGTACCTGGATGCTCATGTTAGAGGTGAGTTTCCTTCATGACAGGAAGGTTGTAAACACACCCAACGTGCTGTTCCAGGTAGAACAGCTCTAATGACTGTGCGCTGTTCTACTGTTACAGAGGCCTTCACTGGTAAGAGTGTATGGATGACACATGGGTTGTTAATGTTCATAAAATCACCAGGGGGGTGTTCCATCAACGTCGATTAAGGATAAGCGAGACATATTCCGCCAAATCTCGCTTACTTCAGCGATAGTTCCGGTTAATAATCTCAAACAGGCAGAAACACAATGTCAAAAGACAGTTCCGTCAAGTAAATTCCTGCGTGCAAAGCACTTTGTTCGGAAACATAAGTGCAGACTTTTTGAAGTGCAGACATGAATGAATTTACGTGTTTACTTCATCTCCAAAGAATGTATTAATTTAAATAAACAAGTTAAGAAATAATGTCACTTTAACTGTTTTCAAAAGCCATTGGTTAATTGAAAATCAATTATGGTCTTCATAGACAGAAGTAATGCTTCCCTGACCAGTATATGTGGAAGAGGTATAGGTTCAGCAGGCCCAGCATTGTTTATCTTGTTAGATTTGATTGTCATTCTTAAAAAATATATACATAGAAGAACCCTTTAGCAACTCTTAAGGATGGCAATGAACACATAAGAGCAGCCTACCATCCTTCTTAGAAAGTAGTAGAAAGGAGAGTAGTAGACTATAATAGTAGAAATGAGGGTAGTAAACTGCAGTCTATGTAAGTAGCCCTAGACTATGTAGTCTGCTGGAATCACACACAAGGAAGCAAACTCACTGTAGCCAAGCCTTGACACTGTTCAGTCTGTCTGCATCTCTGTGTGTCTTTGCATGTGGGACATTATTGAACAGGGATGGTGACTTAAAAAGGTTTAGCAAAGGCAACTATGCCAGGAAATATGAAGGGTATACCTTGTTCCAAAGCAGTACCTGAATATTATCATCAGTTTTCCAGGTCATCTTGAAACACAAAGAATCAAGGAGATTTTTTATTCAATTGTATAAAGCATTTTCATTGTTTAAAGTATATGTTGACAAGCATCTATATTACTTCATCCTCTCCTTCTGGCTTCCCCAATGTTATAGATGCAATATCCTGTCCCCATGGGTGTATCCAGGCCCACTGGAAGACTCAGGGGGTGACTGCCTGGTGCCCCCAGGGTTGAAAAAGCTTTTCTAAAATGCTCTTTAGAGTGGCAAAAATTAGACCAAGTGCCCTACTGTCTGCCATTCACATTGTGAAATATGCTTGAGTGCCCAGGGTGCCCCACGCAATAAATGACAGTGTGCCCTCCATCAACATGTCTTAATGAGTTCCTTTATAGTAGATAAAATGTGATGCAGTACCCTATAAGATGCCCTTACAATGGTCTAAATTTGACTGTGCCCTTACTTCCAATGGAAAAGGGTGCTGTTCTGAAGTGCCCTTTATGCTGCCCCTACATGACAGTGTCCCAAATGGTGCCCTTTCCATAGAAGACGATTAGATGCTGTGTCCAACAGTCTCCCCTATAATGTTCCCACTAGGGCATGCTTTCCCAAAGTGAGGCTGTGACGACACTTGGGGTCCCATTCCCATAGTTACACTGGTGAGAGCCCATGTTGTGAAGTAGCAGCCCTTTAAATGTTTCCGCCCCTGCCCTTCAAACAGCCACAGTCTGCCACTGTCCAAGCCCCCTCTGGATCTGTGGAGGCAGACTATGTTAATTGGAAATCTGTAAATATGGGGCAGCTGTCCATACACTATCAGCCAGAATAGTATACGATTTGAATTAAATATGCACGCGTAATATAATAATTATATATTCTTAGTAATGCTGAGCAATTTTAAATGACTGTTCTGCCAAGCAAAGTGTGCTTTAGTTTGGGTCACCTTCTGATCTGAAAGTTTGTGCTGGATCTGTGCAATAATACTTCAGTGAATCCCCATTTTAGTCATGGTTATCTTTCCGTTTTATCTTAAAGCTCAGCATTTATCCTATCAGTTACATGTGTGTGTGGCAAAGTTATTTTGAAGTAATGTATTCATTTTGTTCAAGATGTGAAGACATCTGATGTGGGCTAACATTATTAGCCCACATCAAGTGCAATTAACCATGGCCTTCTTCAGTGTTTTGAATTTTATCCTACAATTTTCAATTGCTGCCACGTTCTTTTTTGGGTTATTATTCTCAATCTCCTGTTGAGAATATTGGCCATAGGCTACTGTCAGAACGGTTTCACACTGCTCATCAAATTACACTAATTATCAGTAGGCCTAATGTTAAGTAGTACAATTTACGCATTTTAACGGTCGTAATGGTTTGACAAGTTGTCTCCCTTGCAGTGTTAATTGCGGCAACATTGCCCTATTTGGGGACAATTCCCCCAAAAATCAAAAAATACATTTGCGCTGCTGAAAATAACACCACTCTGCTGGTTTCCGCTTTGCTTTTTGCGACATAACTCCTCTTTTCGACGATCGCCTGATCAGGGGGGTATTCCAGAAAGCAGGTTATGCAACATCACCAGCTAAGTTAACCCACCAGCTGATTCACAATGTTGCAGCAACCTACTGCCAATTTTGCTACAACGCTTGGTGTCAGCTGGGGAGTTAACTTACCCGGGTATGTCACATGACCAGCTTTCTGGAATACCCCCCTGGGCTACACAGTCTAAGCTTATTGAAGTCTAGCTTGAATTAACGTTGCCTGTTAGTGGAACGGAACGTTACTGGAACGGCTTGAGGCTTAAGTCTAAGTTGACATTTACCCAAGTGAGACTTATTCGTGTAAGCGCGACTTGCGTTAGCGGCGTTGATGGAACAACCCCAAGATCCTGTTGGGATGCGTGGATAGACAGACAGACACAAACACACACAGACAAAAACACTGGAATACTCAAGTACCGAATCCAATGAATCTTTATTGAACTGAACAGAAGAGAAAGGAGGACTTGACTGACAGTCTGGTCTCTGAACAATCTCATCTCTGTTCATAAAATACAGAGGTGTGTGTTTTAGTGTGTGTATGTGTGTATGAGTACGTGTTTGTGTGTGTCAGCTAGATGAATTGCAGAAGGAATGTGGTTAATTTAACACCAGACGGAATGATGAACAGATGACCTGTCACCTAACATGAGCAAAAGCAGCTTCTGATCCAGGATCAGATCTCCAGCTCCTCCCAGTGATTAATACTGGACTGCAATGAGAGGAGGCTGGCCCTACACCAGTGGATACCAGACAGCCTCTCCCTCCTGCTCCAGTCATGGAGGAGTCTAGAGCGAGCGGACAGACATACATTTTCCTCTCATTGTTGTTCCCTTTAAGTTGAACCTCACAGGTCACCAGACCAACACTTCACAACACACCACAGCAACCATTTCAGAAAACATACAAAAACAATAATAAAAATGGTTGTCATGACAATGTGACCTCTAGGCAGATTTTGACATAGTAAACTCTTTTTTTATTTTTATAAATGATTATAAACAGTTTACAGTACATATGGTATATATATTTAAAGTAATACATCATATAAAGACGACAGTTTGAAGAGTATCCTGGGCCTTCGGTGGCACTAGTAGACAGACTCATCTGTACTCTGAGAGCTGTGCAGCTTTCACCACCTGAGAGCTGTGCAGCTTTCACCACCTGAGTGCTGAGGTTATATCCTCCACCAGCCCCATGTCACTTGGAGGTTTCTATCAGACCCTCGTTCCATCTCTCCTCTGATTGGTCATGAGATACAACATCCAATCGCCAGATGAGTTACTTCTTCACTTCATTGGGTGTTAAATATACCACTCTCTCTTTTATTCGTTGATGGTCTACGGGTTGGGGATAGCCGTGTCCACTGATTTGCCGCTGGCCTGACTCCGCCCCTTTTGCCTCATTGGTGGGATAGGTGGCCCTTGTCGTTTGTATGAGACACTCTCTCCCCCCCTCCTCAACTCCTTCTATGTCTCCCTCCTCTGTCTCTCACTATGTTATCTCTCTGCTCTCTCCACTACCTCTCACCCCTCTCCCTCATCTCTCTTTGTCCTTTCTACCCCCTCTCCTCTCTCCTTCCCACACTCCTTCCTCTATTTGTCCTCTCACTCCACTCTCTCACTCATCTGTCCTTCCTCTCTCCTTCTCCTTTTCCTCCTTTTTCTATTTTCTCTCTTCTTTCTCCCCCTCTCTTCCCTCTCTCCATCCTCTCCCCCTCTTATCTGTCTCTTCTCTCCCTCCCTCACTGGTAAGATCCTCAGAGAGTGCAGAATGCAGCGATTACCAATGTAAGGAAACACTCTCTCAATGAAGGTGTGTGTGAATGTGTGTAGGTGTGTGTTTCTATCAGAGTCGGAGAATGACAGCTTTCCTCTGTCATAGTCCAGCTGCAATCTGATCCTCTGAGGTTTCTGTCTCACTGTGAGAGCAGTTAACAGAGCTGATGAAGATCTTGCTTTATATTCACCATGGTAGAACCAGATCCCCCAGTCTCCACCCCATAAGACCCCCTTCCTCTGGACAGACTCTGCTACCACACCCAGGTACCAGACTGTACTGTCTCCAACCTCAACATCCCAGCTGTGTGTCCCTGAGTTAAAGCCCTCAGAGCCCAGGACCCATCCATAGTAATCAAACCTCTCTGGGTTGTCAGGAAGCTGCTGTCTCTCCTGACTGAGTCTCACACTGGTCAGATCCTCAGACAGGATGAGGTCTGGATGGGCAGTGTTGGGGTCTAGAATCACAGGAGCTGAGGAGAGAGATCAGGTTTGTGTTGATGCAGTGTTTGATGTTTACACCCTCACCCACCAGGAGTTGACACCATGACAAACCCAGTAATGATTACCGTATTTTTCGGAAATAAAGCCGCAGTTTGTACCCTGATTTTACAGGTTTCTTGTGGTTGTACGGCTTATATTTCGATGCGGCTTATGGCCCGGTTTTAGAACCAAAAAGTGGCTTTGTCCCAAGATCTCTACAGACTACAGATTTCTACAGCTAATTTAATGCTCAACACTTGAACGGGGGCTTATTAGAGGAATTATTTACTGTGTCGTGTCAGTTACACTATCAGGGCTTGGAAATAGTGACTGGCTTAAGTAGGCAAATGGCTAGTAGAACATAACATTTCACAATAATTTCAGTAAATCAAACAGCGGCAAGTCCCAGTGAAATGTTATATACAGCTAGCAAACTAACGTTAGCTAGCATCGCTAACGACATTGGCTAATTCAACTTCGGCAGGCTATCCTCAGGATTTGCAAGCTAGCTAAATTTATACTATATCTAAAATAATTTTGTAGACATAACAATGGATTTTGCCACTAAATGAGTGACTTGGCTTTATATCAGGACATCCACAATCGAAGTGTGTTACACATCGCCTATACTCGTGTATTGCTTGGTATTGTAGCGACAATGCTCTTGGTACCCAGAATGCCCCGCGGCAAGATGAAAAGCTACAAAGTTAAGGACATTATCTTAGTTAGATAAGCATTCTTCGGAGTTCTATTGTTGTGTTCGTTCTGTTTTGATATGTGTAGTTCTATGGTCTGTAGTTTAGATAATTTGAGTGTTCACCCTGATTGTGAATGTTGTCTAGTTAGATGGCTATCCAAGCTGTCCAATGTGAAAGTGTAAATAAACAGTTGTGAGCATTATTCCTCGTCTTCAATTCTCAACGATAGTTGGCGTTACAGTATCATTGCTCCCGTATCAAGTGCGGCCTGTATTCCAGTGCAGCTTATACTACGATTTACAAACACAAAGCTCCCATTCTGGTGGGATGTGGCTTATAGAAAATGTGGCTTATTTTCCCTAAAATACGGTACTTAACTATCATGTACATGGATGGCATTGTTATTCTACATGTGTTGATCATGCTGTATTCAACATATCAGGCTGGTATTGGTGTGAGATGCAGTGTTTCCTCTATGTTGATTTTGATCTTTTTTTTTTATGATCTAAATTTCTGCCGCCACAGTATCAGAAATAGGGCTGTACAAAAGGCTGTCTATCAGCAGTGATTGTTAGAGTGCATGTTGGAGAATAGCACGGACATGCGCTTCACACCGCAGTTGAGATTGCGTGTGTGCGTCCTTGAGAACTGTAAATCGTATAATTTATGTAGTCCGTTCAATTAAGCCTCTTATTGTATTAGTTTATACTTCTTGCAAATTTAAATTAAGGGGTTTGGACAGATCTGCCCCCACTGCTAAACACAATTCTAGAGGAAACACTGGAGATGTGTTCGAGCAATACAGTGCATTAAGTAACAATGGTCATGTTCAGTTTGTATGCTGCACTGTAGTGACATATCTCTTGAAAAAGTGAAATCTCATGAACAGGTGCTCCTGCGTCACATACTCCCACTAAGGACCAACTGACTCCTAAATTATTTATTTTTTTAACTCTGTAAGTTCAATGTCTGACCTATGCACTTATATGCAAAAATAACATATAGTATCCATGCTGCTATTCAGCCCTTTGCACTTTCATTTAGTCATTTAGCAGACACTCTTATCCAGAGCGACTTACAGTAAGTACAGGGACATTCCCCTGAGGCAAGTAAGGTGAAGTGCCTTGCCCAAGGACACAACGTAATTTTGCACAGCCTGGAATCGAACCGGTAACCTTCTGATTACTTGCCCGCATCCCTAACCGCTCAGCCCCTTTACCCTGACTCACTTTACTCCTATATGTTGTTCTTATTGTATATGTTGTTTTTAACTTGTTGATGTTTGTTTGCACTATTACGTCAAATGTTGTATTACTTGCACATTTGGAGTATGGAGAAACACAATTTCGATCGTCTATGTACCGTATTTTTTGAAAATAAGCTGCATTTTCTATAAACCGCACCCCACCAGAATGGGAGCTTTGTGTTTGTAAATCTGAATATAAACGTATAAACGTAAAGCTGCAAAGTATAAATGTTGTTTAACACACTTCGAAAACGAAAGTAAGTGCGTAATGTATGTTTTCTATTGCCTGGGAATTAACTAATTTTTACTTTTAGACACGTGAGTTCTAAATATTTCCGACGGTCCCAAAAGCGTAAGTTAATTTTCCGAAACGGTAGATAGCTAGCTTTAGTTAGCTTCCGGGCTAAGTTAGCTAGCATAATACTCGTAGCAATGCTACTACCATGCTGCTAGTGTTACTTGTTAGCCTTCTCGTTAGTACATTTTGAAGCCATACTAAAGCGTTTGTGGCATACTTTTTGTCCATCGGAAAATATTCAGTTGGAATGTTCGAAATTGCATATGCGACGTTACGCTGTGAGACCTGCATTCGAACGATCACATATGTGCGACGCTACTCTGGGCTAAATAGCGTTCATGAAAAAAGTGTTTCTACAGTTGTTTTGTTATAAAAACTTTCTCTAAACCGCTTCTAAATATAAACTGCACCACCACAAGAAAAATGTGAAATCGGGTTATAAACCGCGGTTTTATTTCAGAAAAATACGGTAATTACTTGTTGCATGGTCTCATTGACAATACAGTTCACTATAACTATAACTTTGACATAGATGGTCTATAGACAGATATGAGAATGATAAGACAGATCATGATCACTAATGCAGGATATTGTTAGTAGTACTATATGGAATATTAATATGAGTACATGATCAGAAACTCACTGCATGTGACAACGTTCTGCATCTTCTCCCAGACTCTGAAGGTCAGGTTGCCCAGATGTTTGGCCACATCTATCAGTGCTCTTGAGACCAGCTGTGGATCCGGCAGAGTGGACTGGGCTCTGGAAGAACATTCTGGAGTCAGAGCTGCTGTGGGGTTGGGTTCAAAACCACAGAGGAGAGAGAGACAGGAGGCAGGTCACTTACCTTTTCACTGTGTCCTTGTAGTTCTGTGGAGATAATGAAGATGAAGTTAGACACTCATAAACACACCCAGCCAGCCATTCCATATGAACGTAGAGAGATCAGTCCTGACCTGCAGGAATGAGATGTCTTCAGCTCTCAGCTCCTCCTCTATGGCTCTGATTGTGTGTGAAAGTGTTGATATCTCTCTGCTCAGCCCCTCAATCTTCTCCTTCATCACCTGATTCTTCTGCTCCTCCTCCTTCCTCAGTGCAGCTATCCTGGCCTCCTCTTCCTCTTGTAGAAACTGGTGAAGCTTCTTAAACTCCTCCTTAATCTGCCTCTCTGTGTGCTGTGTCTGGATCTGGAGACATGGGGATTCATACAGAGGTTTAGGTGACCAGGACCCTGTTGAGTTTACAGAATAAGCCAGGCTCATGTCAGTTAGTCAGACTAATTTCCAGTGCATTCGGTTCCATAAAACCTGCTCAACGCAGGTACTATGGTTGGTGGGTGGGTGAGTGAGTGAAGCCATCTCAATGTAGTTGCTATGGTAATGTATGGTGCAAAATTAACCTGGTCCAGGGCAAGCTAACTGTGAGGCTTAGCACGTTTTGTTTGCGTAACCAGATGGGAAAACAAAGATTCAACACAGACTTTCTGCCTGTTTTTTTTTTTTTTTACCACTATCTGTTCCATGTACATTTATAGAAAATCAACTTCGATAAATAAAACATTGAATCCATTCAACAATAATGAACAATGATTTTATAATGATACTAACCTTCATAGCCTACGTTAAACGTATGGCTATATGGTAGTTTGTGATATCAACTGTTAAGGCAGATGCATGCTACATCTCAATCTAAATGATCCCAGTATAATTATCATGGCTACATAATAGTTAACCCTCGTGCTGCCTTCGGGTCACATGACCCAAAGGTTCATAACGAACCATTGTTGTGTTTACCCAATTTTACCCAATACAAAAACAAATAAAAATAATTTTCTTTTAACCATTCCAATGTGGGGGGTCTGAGACAGCCCGACAGTTAAAAGAAAATGCTTCACTTTGTTTTTGTATGAGGTAAATTTGTCGCAATACGACGGTGGGTCACAATGACTGATGGGTCAGAATGACCCGAAGATAACACAAGGGTTAACAGTTAGCCTGGCTCTGCCCTCCTACGTACTTCCGCTCAATTTTGATTTTGCTTCTGTACTAGGTCTGGGAATTCGGCACATAAGTCGGTTTTCTCAAATTAATTTTTTGTAGGGCCAATCAGCGAACAGAGGGAATGGCTGAGAACGATGACGTTGATGTTGTGTGCTAGTTTGAGTTGTAGTTCAGTAATGGCAGCGGAGAAAGATGCGAGCAAGTCAAAAAGTTGTGGATGAGGGAGCTGTCATAGTACACAGCTTAAAGGGAACATTCTTTCTGGAGAAGTCACGTGGCCGTGTGCATTGCTTTTTGCTGTGGTGGATCGATATCATCCATGTTCTACCTCTCGGGCTGCTTAAGAATAGGGTGCACCAGCAATTATCTTGACTTCTTGAATCTGACTTGAATTAGTCGGATTGCGTGAACTTGTTAGCTTAATTCAAGTCAGATTTGGGACTTTAATCATAGCTTTTTTCAGCGGCCTTTATGGAACAGGCCCCAGATTTTAAATGTTCAGTTTTAAATTTCAAAGCAGAGTTGTATTATTTTATTAGTCAACACGTTTACCTTAATATGATTTGTGGTTTGATCACAGGTCTGTTTAACTTCATTAAAGATCTTAAGCTTCTCCTGTAAGGACTTCAGAGCAGGCTGGAGTTCCTTCTGGAATGAAACATACCCGTTTTAAGGAAATGTTATTTAGTGACTTAGTTCTGACAAAATCCAATAGAAGGAATGACATTCAAAGTTTCTACAGAATGAGGAAATAGGATACTTTACATACAATAAAACATATCTAAGGATTCTGATACTAACAAAGTTTATTTTACATACATCTTATATTTAAAAAACACATCATGTTCTTACTATTCAAACCTTATGATTCTGTGCAGCTTCATCTATGGGTATACATCTGTGGTTGGAGTGTGGTTTCGACGTTTGACACACCACACACACTGGCTGTTTATCATCCAGACAGAAGAGCTTGAGTTTCTCACTGTGCAGACTGCAGAGCACCTCAGACCCTCGTCTCTCCTGTAAGAAGGACTCACACAGGTTCTTCAGGACCAGGTTACATGGTGGATCTGGATTGGAAGATCTTCTCCTACAGAGTGGGCATTCACGTGATTCTCTCTGTTTCCAGTATTCCTGCAGGCAGTCTTTACAGAAGCTGTGGCTACATGACAGGAGGACAGGATCATTAAAGATGTCACAGCACATAGGACAGGAGAGATCCTCCTCTGGGAGAGACGAGCTGGACGCCATTTTCTCACCCTCCTGCTGTAGTATGACGTTTACGTTCACTCCGATTCAGTCAGCAGTGAGTTAAAGTATCTGTAAATGACAGTATTTCCTCCTGTAGTTGTTTATAAGGCAGTATCTCACTCTTCTCAGTTTTTGTTGTGATTTAGTCAAATTTTCTCTAGAGTAGAACGGTGAATCTCAGAGTCTGTTGGTGAGCAGAGAAACACTGAACGCTGCTTCCTGTTTTGTGAGTCATAATGTGGGTGTGGCTTCAGGAAACCAGAAAGTAAACAGTATCCCTGTCTGGTCCGTGTGTATTGTAGTAACTGCAGAGTATTCCATCAACGTTGCAAACGAAATCTGCGCTTACACGAAAAAGCCTCGCTGAGGTAAATGTCAATTTAGACTTAAGCCTAAATTATTTCCACTAGTTCCGTTCCACTAACAATCAACGCTAATTCAAGCTAGACAAGTTTAGATTGTTCGCGCATATGGACAACAGAGGCAGACCAGGCGATAATCGAAAAGAAGAGTTATGTCGCAAAAAAGCCAACCCAGTCTCATCCCAACTCGTCAAATATTGACGCTCTGGCAGACCCCTTTGTCTTCGCTATCATACTATGGAACGCCGTTTGTGCCAAAACCCCAAATTTAACGTTCGTGTACGTCAATGTATGTCATCTGTACCCGGCCGTTTTTAACATCTGTACACGTTTAAAATTGGGTGCTACCACTTCATTTGTTTCTGAGGGGAAACCAGATGCACTGTCCCCACTCAACCACTCTTTATTGAATTAAGGTTAAGAAATAGGCTCATATAAATTGGCAGTGACATTATAAACTGTAGGCTATTTTGTAAGCTACTGAATACTTACTGAGAAAATAATTAAGCTTGTATACTATATCATATTCACATCCAAAAAAGGTTTACATTTAAGATCGGAAACACAATTTCGATCGTCTGAGTACCGTATTTTTCGGAAAATAAGCCGCATTTTCTATAAACCGCACCCCACCAGAATGGGAGCTTTGTATTTGTAAATCTGAATATAAACGTATAAAGGTAAAGCTGCAAGTATAAATGTTGTGTAACACACTTCGAAAACGAAAGTAAGTGCGTGATGTATGTTTTCTATTGCCCGGGAATTAACTAATGTTTACCTTTAGACACTTGAGTTCAAAATATTTCCGACGGTGCCCAAAGCGTAAGTTAATTTTCCGAAACGGTAGATAGCTAGCTTTAGTTAGCTTCCGGGCTAAGTTAGCTAGCATAATACTCGTAGCAATGCTACTACCATGCTAGCGTTACTTGTTAGCCTTCTCATTAGTACATTTTGAAGCCATACTAAAGCGTTTGTGGCATAGTTTTTGTCCATATTCAGTTGGGATGTTCGAAATCGCATATGCGACGTTACGCTGTGAGACCTGCATTCGAACGATCACATATGTGAGACACTACTCCGGGCTAAATAGCGTTCATGAAAAGTGTTTCTACTGTTGTTTTGTTATAAAAACATTCTCTAAACCGCTTCTAAATATAAACCGCACCACTACAAGAAAAAATTTAAATCAGGTTATAAACTGCGGTTTTATTTCCGAAAAATACAAATTAAGGTTAAGAAATAGGCTCATATAAATTGGCAGTGACATTATAAACCACTGTAGGCTATTTTGTAAACTACTGAATACTTACTGAGAAAATAATTAAGCTTGTATATTTAAGATCGCTAAAGTGCCCACTAGATGGCAGTGTGAGAGCACAAATGGTAAGGGCAGAGCCTCTGGTCAATGTGATGGGCATACCAAAATAACATTACAATAAAACAGGTTAGGAATACACAGGGTTGAAGACAGCTGGACAGTACACCGAGTAGCCTTATTCAAGAAATAAAACACAGGTAATACCCATGGCAATATACAAGCAATACCCAACACAGGGAATGTACAAAATACTTTTAATGTAATTGAGACTAAATTCAAATTTACATTATCCCCCCCCATACACACACACCCTATATTGACAATAGATAGATGGATGGGTAGGTTGGTGGGTGGGTGGATAGATATATAGAAGGATGTTTTCTTTAGTTTTTGTACTTTTTTAATTATCGTTCATAACTTTTAAGATTTGAGAACTTTGATAAAACTATAACTGATAGGTATGATACATGCTCTTAAGAGATTGTATCCTTTAGTGCCGGGGTACTCAATAGGCGGACTCCAATCCGGATCCAGACAATACAATTTGGACCAAAGCCAAAATCAAGGTTCTAATTTCGTCATGATCCAAGACAGTTCATTGGTGCGTGATTTTGCGCCCCAATGAACACCTGCTTTTTAAATATTTTTTATACACCTGCTCACTGCTGTCTTCTCATGCATGTTACAGCTGAGTGTTGAATGAACAGAAGGTTAACCCCCCCCCCCCCCCCCCCACACACACACACACACACACACACACACACATCCTACTGACCAACCTGTGTGGAAGAAATTGGGATTTCCTGTGTGCTTACATTATTCACTAATCAATATAACTAGTCATTGGATACTAGTTAGTATGTTCTCATGTAAGCTTGCTATTAATAAGAGTAGATGGTGTCTATGTGTCAGGGTTAATAGATGTTCGTGATCCGGAGAAAGTACTGGGTAAACGTCCTTGGTCATGACTACAAGGAGAGCGCCAACTATGATCTCTCTAGTCTGAGTGGTCATGTGTTGGGAGCTGTGAATCTCTTCCTCTGAGACTGTTGTAACGTCATTACAGCCTGACTGTCACTATCTATGTTTACATTCCTGTGCCCTATAAAAGATGGTCCTCCGGCTTTCAGAGCTGAGAGAGACATGATTGAGACCTAAGCCTGGTGTTGTGTGGTCATTTATTGTCAGAGGTCTGGTTTTCTCTCCCAATCTGCAGATTGATAATACTTATTAAAATCCAGAACTCAACTGAACTTAGTCACTCCGTTTATGAAGAGACGGACAAAACACTTTCTTCATCAATTGGCGTTGTCGAGCAGCAGGATTGCAGAACCAGATCCAGGAGAGACCCACGGCAGCACCAGTATAAAGCAGAACCCGTGGTGCACAAAACTAAATGGTAAGGGGATCCTTTTCCAAAACCCCATTCACGGACTGCTTTATGCTTGGTGCGCCTGCTGTCCCTCTGCGATGCTGGTAACGTAAACAATTTAAGAACCTTTTATTGTGACGTTCAGTTGGGAGCCTGGTCTTAGCAGACCAGAGTCTGCTAGGCCTCAACAGGAGGAAGATAATATTAGAGTTTTGGTTTAGTAAATTTGGGTCATTAATTGACTTGCTATTTTTACTTTGTCTTGGTCAGAGTTGGCAAACTCTGATAGCGTACAAGAACTCTGGTCGTGTGAAGTATTGAAAAAGTATGTAAAACAATCTGTGTTCTTGATCTGAGGCAAAGGATCTGTTAAGAGAATACGTCCCATACTCTTGATCTGGGGAAAAGGATCTGATAACAGAGAGTATGGTTTTACAGATGCAGACCAGGGGTGAACCAAACAAGGAAAGGTATGTGTTTCTTTTAAAATGCACGTTTACAGCTGAAAACTTTAGTTGAACAGACATCTTATGTTGGTTTGAATTGTATTAAGTTGAATTGTAACTGTATTAAGTTTTGTGTTGGGCTTTTCTCTTTTGAACAGAGATCTTAGTGGGACTTTTATTTTGGTTTGAATTGTAACTGTATTAAGTTTTGTTTTGGGCTTTTCTTAAGACCAAGCACAGTAGGTGGGCAGTCATAATGTATCAGGGTCACAGGCTTTATGCGAGAGACCAACTTTTAAGGGTAAAGTGGTTTTAAACAAGTTAGGGATACTTTGACAATGTAAAGGGGCAGTTAGGCTTTTAACTGACAAGCTTGGCATTTAATTATCAGCGAGGGGCACAATCAAATACTAAGGGAAAGATATAGACTGGCAGTTTATGAATTAACTCGTCCCTTTTAAGCACGAATTGTGGTTATTTTGTTACTTATGGAGTTGAGGAAATTATTGTATGCGCGTTCCCAAAGAGTTGGGTCTTTGTAGGCGCGTCCCATGATCGAGCGCCGGAGGGCGAGGATAGTTTGGTTTGAAAAAGGCCATATTTGTAGTTCACTACCACATGATATTGTAGTTCTTTTATTCTTCAATATTGTGACCGTTTTACAGTGCTATGAGATTGTGCGACTGTTTTATAGTGCCATGTGATTTTGTGACTATATTCTAAAGTGCTGTGTGATTTCTTGCTGCAGTAAATCAATAGAGTTGGTTTCATACCGTTAGGAGATTTGTTACAGATAGCCTACGTCGTAATTCAGTATGGGTAGTTCAGCTTCCACTACGAGAACGATAGAGACGTTGTTACCTGCGAACAGTCCAGCCAGATATATGTTTGAGCTACATGGAATTCAAGCAGTGTCAAGCATTGACAAAATGGCATGCGTGGACAAATCATGACCCGACACATTGTTTTCCGTTGGAGGGAACGTTTGACGTAAAAATATTGGAGAGTCTAAAAGCGGTTTTGAAAGACAAGGAAACAAGTCGGACGTGTAAACAATTTGTCAGCTGGCCAATGTTTATGATATGGTTAACTGAAGCTACGAGACGACGTGGCATTGTCTATCTTGAGAAAATACAATCAGATCAAGCTAAAACTGATTCTGATAAGAGAAGCTAGGAGTGAGCTGGAGCGTCTTGAGAAACAGAGACAAGATGCACAGAAAAGTGAGCTAGAACGTTTCGAGCGAGACAAACAAGAGGCTGCTAGAATTGAACTAGAGCAGTTTGATAGAGAGAAGGTCGGGGAGTCACGTTAGAACGTGATCAGACTGAACAAAGTCATAAAGTGAGGGAACTCGAGACATTGCTTGCACATGCTAACGGTGCCAAAACAAATTGTGAGGAGTCAGTAGTTGTGAAACAGGCTGAAGGTAGCGCTCAAGGGAAACTACTACCTAAGATTTGTAGCCTATTTACCGACGATGAAGATGATGTTGTTGCTATAGCTGCGGCTATGCAGAGGAGAGCCAGAGACATGGAAAATTAATTGTTATGGGAAGCAGCGGGTCAGGTGCAACCAGCACAGAACCTACAAGAGAAGGTTGAGGTTCATACCACAGAAAATATGATTGGTGAGGTTAGTCAGGAAGGCCTAAGAACAGAAGAAGCACTACTGCTTATGAGGTTGTGGAAAGGGTTCAGGTCAATCAAGCAGAGAGAGCCCCAACCATGAAAGGCCTGTAACTATCAGTTGAACCCCCAGGTATCAATGAACCCTATGTGTGCATATCCACGTCCTGATGTATGACAGCCTATGTACTTTATAGCCCATGGTCAGTGACTGAGCTGAGGGAGCTAGGAAAGGGATTTCCTGACATGAGAGGACTCAGCAACATTTCTAAGAGATTTGCAAATAGTTATCAATGTCATACATACTTTTATTGATTTGAATCAAGGGTAAGAGGTTGCACTCCAGCCCGGTGTGTTGAGAAATAGATTCCTGATGGTGTTTAATGGCAGTAATACCGAAGGGGTGTTGCTTGACTGGAGCAAAGTGTATGATTGCAAACAGAGAAAAGATGAGGATCCTACAGATTATCTGGAAAGATTTACTAGGATTTTTGAAAAAAAAAAAAAACATTTCTGGTTTCACAGCAGCTGCATCCCCATTCCATGTTGTCACGTGTTCATATGTGGATTGCTTCCTGAACTCCAGGTAGAAGTTAAGAAACAGGTTCTACATTGGGAGAACAAAACTTGCTATAATTATGGATTTTGTCAAACATAATTGTACATTGATGCAGGAGAATGCAGGAAAGAAAGTTGAGAAATTAATGACATTGCAAATGAATGTCTTACGGAGAGAAAATAATATGTTTAAAGGAAAAAAGAGAGCCAGGAGCAGGCAGCAAGGGGAGTTAGAGATAGACAGGGATATGTGCATACTCTGTAGACAGATATGCCACAGGGCAGGTGATGGTCCAGGCACAGTATACAGAAAATAGTCAGTACCCTTCAGTCACATACTCCATACTACTGCACTCAACCCCTCCCGTTTTCTTCAGAACGAAGAGCTTGCTGTGGCCTGCTCAAGGACACTCAGACAGTAAACAGCCACAATCAAAATAAGAATAATCAAGAATAGGGGAGGCAGAGAGCTTCTCTTTTTCAAGTAAGTCACAGAGCTACTAGGTCAGCCAGTGCAACTGTAGACAGTACCCGAAATCAATGAGATGGTAGTGGTAGTTTCTGGGGTTCCTGTGGACACAACTGTCAGTTAGCTGTTATGGGTGGATAGATGGATCTTTGAATGAAGATGTATTTCTTTCAACTATGGGGTGTCAAGTAAATCTGTTTGAAAGGAATTTGTTGTGCAAACTGAACCGAAATGAAATGCACTACTGACTTTTTCTTATCTATTCCTTAGGATAAAGAACACTTGGCCTAGCAATCCCATACACATCCCCCATCAGTGGAATGCAGAGATTTTAGCGACCGCAGATATGGCCTTGCTAGAAGCTGGGCCTGAGCTACTGTGGTCCACACACGCTTATCATATTGGGCGCATTAAGAATGCTACCCCAGTTGTTATCATTGTTTGTAGTACGACTCTTGAGAACCGTACCTCAGTATGCTAGTAATAGAGAAGTAGGGAAAGGTATTGTCCCAGTTATTAATGCTTTGTTGAAACAAGGAGTCATAGGTAGACTTTAGGTCAATTTGATCCTTTAATGCTAATAAAATACTTGGAAGTTTATTATGGGTTTATAAGCAGGTAATGCCTGTGTTATACATCCTGTTGTGCCTAACCCTGTTACGATACTTAGCAAGTAACCCTGTTACTTTCTAGCTCTGTGAATGACTATTGTTTGCTTTCTTTTCTGTTACCATTGCAGAAGAGAGCCAGTATCTGTTTGCATTCACGTTTCGCCAGGTCCACTATACATTTCAGTTCTACCACAGGGGTACACCGAATCACCTACGTTGTTTAGTCAAGCATTACGAGAGGACCTCCAGGATGTCACCTTAGCAGCCGGCTCTACTCTGGTGCAGTATATTGATGACCTTTTTGATATGTTCTAAGAATCTTGCCTCCTGCCAACAGGACACTATTGCTGTGCTACAGGCACTGGCTGAGAAGGGCCACAGGGCCTCAAAGGCAAAACTGCAGTTATGGTCTTAGGAGGTCAAGTATCTGGGCCATACACTCAAAGGTACAGAGCATCTATTGACGCCTGATAGAGTGGAGGCCATCCGATGGATACCGAAGCCTAGAACACCAAAACAACTCAAGTCTTTTTCTAGGTTCAGCCGGGTATTGTCGTTAGTAGATCCTTGATTATGCTGTGTTGGCTAGACCTATCCTTGACTTAAGGAAGGAGACTGATACTCATTTGTTGTGGAAAACTGAAGCTGATAAATCATTTGTATCTCTCAAGCAGGCCTGGGCCCAGGCGCCAGCTCTCGGTCTGCCAGACTACACCAGGGTGTACTGACCCAGCAGTATGGTAATCTTAAGAGGCCTATTGCCTATGTGAGTTCTTCTTTAGATACTGTGGCAGCAGGTTTCCCCCTGTGCTTACGAGCAGTCTGTGCTGCGGCAACATGTGTGTAAGCAACTTCAGATATAGTGCTGGGGTCGCCCTTGGCAGTGATGGTTCCTCATGCAGTAAGTGCTTTTCTGTTACGCACCAAAACTCAACACCTGTCAGCCACTAGAGCTACAAAGTATGAACTGTAATTGTTGACTAAAAGTAACATTACAATCCATAGATGCTCCCCATTGAATCCAGCTTCATTGTTGCCCAACCCTGATGATGGTGAACCACATGACTGTGAGATGGTTGTCGATAAAGTGCTAACACCCAGACCTGATATGTTTGACAAACCTATGGATAATGCTGAACTTGTGTTGTACGTAGATGGATCTTTGTCCCGAGAATGGGATGGCTCTCTAAACTCCGGATATGCGGTCTGCACGGACAGTGAGACATTCAAATCTGGTAAACTGTCTCCACAATGCACTGCACAGCAGGCAGAGTTTTGCTTTGACAAGGGCATGTTGTTTGTCAGAAGGCAAGGTCGTAAATATTCACACTGACTCGAGGTATGGATTTGGAGTTACTCACGATTTTGGTGCCATATGGCGAGAAAGAGGTTTCATTAACTCCTCAGGTGGAGCAATCAAGAATGGAAAGATGATTGATAATTTGTTGTCTGCAATACTACTACAGAGAAAGCTAGCTATTGTTACTAAGTGTGAGGCTCATACTAACAATACAGATGATGTTTCAAGAGGAAATGCTAGAGCTGATTTAGCAGCAAAGGCTGCGGCCAACTCCTCTGATGTGTCCCAGGTCTCTATTTGTTTGTGTCTCAGCAACCGGAAACACGCACTCCCTCTCTTCATGTTGTGGCGGACCTTTGAGCCGCTGCTGATAACACTGAGAGGGATGGTTGGTTATCCATGGCCGTGTGAAAGATCCAACTTCGGCAGTGTGGAGCCACCCCGACGGCCGCGTGGTGGCGCCACGTGCATTGTTCCCTTGGTTAGCTCGCATGGCGCACGACTGTGCCCATACGAGCAAGGGGGGTATGGTCTCAATAGTAAATACTGATTGGTTTGCACCTGGTTTTTCCACAAAGGCTGAGCAACATTGTGCTCAGTGTCATACCTGCCAGCAGCATAATCCCGGAAAGGGACCAAAGAGAAGAGACGCAGCCCACCCGCCACCAAGTGGTCCTTTTATGCATTTACAAATTGATTTTATTCAGATGAACAAGTGTTGTAATTTTGAGTATGTACTTGTAATTGTTGACATGTTCTCGAAATGGGTAGAAGCCTACCCATGTCGGAAAGCTGATGCTACCACGGTAGCCAAGATTCTCATTAGAGATGTGATCTGTAGATATGGGATCCTCACAAGACTGTCCAGTGATAGAGGTTCACATTTTACGGATCAAATTGTTCAGGAACTTTGTAAAGCGCTCCAGATCAACCAGCATTTTCACTGTCCCTACCACCCACAGTCTGCAGGGGCAGTGGAGAGGCAAAATGGAACTTTGAAAAACAAACTAGCCAAGATATGTGAAGAGACTGGCCTAAAATGGCCTGATGCACTCCCACTAGCTCATATGGCCATGAGCCCAGAGGAGGAATGGACTTTCCCCACACAAGATAGTTTTAGGGAGACCAATGAAATTGCCTGTCTCTCCCCCACTATCATTGAAACAGATGGATATCCACCAGATGGATGATACAATGTTAAACTTTTGTTTTGCCCTAACTAGAGCAACCAGGGTTGTGCATTCACAGGTGAAAGCTGCCCGCTGGGGAGCCATGTCATCCCTATCAACCGGGAGACTATGTGAAAGTGCACAAACGGAGGACTGCCCTCTCACCAAGATGGACCGGTCCATACCTGGTTTTCTCTTGGTGACTCACACAGCTGTAAAGGTGGAGGGTCCCAACGGAGAGCCAGGGGTCGGTGGAGGAGCAGGTGCACCTCCAAATGGTGCCTGCTCCAACTTGTCATTTGTCTCATCCCCACTGGGTTACTCCTCCAGGAGTACACCAAGGGGGGTGGAGACCCGTTTGCAGCGGCTGATCCGGGAGCAGGCTCCAGTCCAGCTGACCGATTTGAGCCAAAACCAGGATCCCGCCATCCAGCACTCCAATCCAGGGGCGCTGAGAAGGAGGTCCCAAAGAGCACCCACCCGGAGGTGTTGAAGACGTCGAAAGGTGAGTCACATGAGGAGAAAGCCAGAGAGGGGCTGCTGTTGCTACCGTGCCTCTCTCCCCCATGTGTGATTCATGAAGCAGATGACAGCACCCAGACGGGAAACCAGAGAGAGGAGCCTGGAGAGGGGAAGACACTTTCAGTCTTCCTCCGGCCTCTACATGAAGCAGATGACAGCACCCAGAATGGGGACGAGAGGATACTGTGGTGGAGGCCTTCGGTTGTTTCAAGGAAACCGAGGCCGCTGCCGGAGCTACGATGAGAGATGAGATCCAGACATACTGACGCACACACCTGACAGACATTTACTGATACTGGACGCACGAGTCCACAGACATCGCATACATGAGCCACACCGAGAGTCACTATTGCACGCTCCCAATTATACTGATGTGAACATTGAGATTCATCATAAAGCACACATGAAGAACAATCTGTGCAACAACACCTTTCCGTGGACGGGAAAAAATGACTGGACGCAGCATTAGAGGGGACAGACCTTGCAGGGTTTGTGGTTAGAGTCCCAAGCATTCTGGAGGTTATCCAGGGATCTGTCCCTCTGTCAATGGCTGATATGTGTAAGGTCAAGAAGTGGCCTTGTGTAGGGTTGGATGTAACAAATGTGACTGTTCTGTCGAACAAGTCAGTCATCTCTTGAATATGCCCCACCTGCATTGTTTTGTGTATGGCATAGTGGTACAGTGAGAGTGAAAAAATACATGCAAGGATACGGTTTCTATGTATGCTCACACTCTACTGGATGATTTGTAAGTTCAATTGTATCTGAGTTCAATGTTACTTGTCCTGTATACCATTTGGGCGGGTGACATAAATTCCTGATGTTGCTGACTATGCTATTCCTACACTTTTAGCATACTACAGAAGATGTAGTATATGGTTGATTAAATCTTTAAATAATTATGGGAAGGTATTTGGTAAAAAAATACATGTAACCACACTGTGGTATGTATGCTAACAGCCTGTTGCATGATTTGCCTGTTGCAGATGGACCTGTAAGTATAAGGGCATCACCATTTTGGTCTCGTCGTGCAGCTAACAATGGCACCATGTGGGTATGTGTTAAGAGTGCTTATTATTTCCTGCCGGCCGTCTGGTCAGGAACGTGTTACCTTGGGTTTATTGTAGGAGCCCTCAGACCTGTAGATGGGTTGCCCCTGCACCCCTTTCCCAAACATTGGTGGCACCGCCACAAGAGAAGTATTATTAATGCAGATGCTAAGAAGCTGGGATCACATCACGTGGATTCAATAGTACTCAGTCACTTTTCACGTTTTCAGTTGCCATTCTCCATGTGTATGGTGTTATCACTGCCTTTAGAGATATTAGGAGCTTAGCAGTAGGGTTGGAGTCCATTGGTAATGAGACAGCCGACGCCTTAACTGCAGTTGCGTCTGAGATGAAGGCCATGAGGCAGGTAGTGCTCCAGAACCGTATGGCACTGGATTATCTGTTGTCAGTTCAGGGAGGTAGCTGTGCTGTGATAGGTCATGACTGTTGTACTTTTATCCATGATGAATCTGCTAATATCACAAGTATGGCTGCTTACATTAAAACATAATGTCAGCTTTGGGGGAACCTGAAGCTAGGAATTGTGCTGACTGACCTCCTCTGTTCGGGGTTTCTTTTTCGACTATCATTCAAATAGGAATCACTGGATTGGGCATGTTAATCGTTGTTGTGCTGATTGTGGTTTGCGCTTGGAAGATGTGTACTGCCTGCTGTGTACAGTGCTGTGCAGTAGGTTTTCGTAAGGCTGCCAGTAAGATTATGGTAGCCCAAATCAAGCCACAGACAAAAGCAAGCAAGACTGATGATAACTTTATTGCCCTGGGAATGACTGAAATGTCTGATATGTAATCTCAAGTACCAAGTGACTATTTTGCCAATGTAATAAAGATGGCCATTTGCCTCCTTCTATTTTCCAACTGATATACAATGCTGTATGCAATGTGAATAGATCTGTCCTTGACCACAGATCAGTTAACAATAATTAAAGATGGTTACTTTATTACTTTTTATACTGTTTGAAATACTCTGAATTTAATGAACAGTGTTTGACCTATACCCTGATGTGTTGAGCTCACGAGAGCATGACCAGTGGGTATGTCCAGCAGAGAAATATGCCTATGTTTCTAGAACTATTGATAAACTAAGCAAAAAGCTATTCACTTCAATGACTTTGTACCTTTTCACCTGTGATTGGGTACTACCTAATATTTCTTCAAATCCTATAATCATATATGCTGTGCTGAGTAGTTACAGATACTGTATTGTTTGATTGTTAAGGTTTTTAAATGGTATGAAACTTGTGAAATGTAAGGCACTACAGCAGGCCCCAGATAAACAGTTGATGAATGGTTGTTGTGTTGACGTTAAGCGTCAAAAGGGGGGACTGTGGAAGAAATTGGGATTTCCTGTGTGCTTACATTATTCACTAATCAATATAACTAGTCATTGGATACTAGTTAGTATGTTCTCATGTAAGCTTGCTATTAATAAGAGTAGATGGTGTCTATGTGTCAGGGTTAATAGATGTTCGTGATCCGGAGAAAGTACTGGGTAAACGTCCTTGGTCATGACTACAAGGAGAGCGCCAACTATGATCTCTCTAGTCTGAGTGGTCATGTGTTGGGAGCTGTGAATCTCTTCCTCTGAGACTGTTGTAACGTCATTACAGCCTGACTGTCACTATCTATGTTTACATTCCTGTGCCCTATAAAAGATGGTCCTCCGGCTTTCAGAGCTGAGAGAGACATGATTGAGACCTAAGCCTGGTGTTGTGTGGTCATTTATTGTCAGAGGTCTGGTTTTCTCTCCCAATCTGCAGATTGATAATACTTATTAAAATCCAGAACTCAACTGAACTTAGTCACTCCGTTTATGAAGAGACGGACAAAACACTTTCTTCATCACCTGGGACCTGTCTGGAGCTGAACCAACAAGCTGAAGTTAAACACCTGCTACAGGGAGCTGAGTTTTTATACTGATGACTTCTACTGATTTTCTGTATAGTAATAAAGTTATTTGAACATGTCCACCCTTCAGAGTTTGGAATGTGATGCATGATAAACAGTGAAGAGTTGTGCTGTCTCAACTGGTTCAACAAGGTTGAAAGAGTCAACTGGTGGAACAATCTGCTGTTCCCTTTCTCCCTCTAGTGGTGGAGGACAAAATGCTGTGAATTAAACCAAGGAGAGTTTGAGATTTAAATAACAACATACTGAATCATTTCACAGTTAATACTATTTTATGAGAACACAAATAATCTAGAACTTTTAGTCAAGATTCACACTCAACAACATACAAGTATCACAACTGAGTAAGGTGACTAAGCATTTGATTTTGCAAATATTTGTAGAAAAAAAGACAATGCTTTTTGCTATAGTGGACATACACATTACAGCATTAATAGGCATTATATCAATACTTTGTTCTGCAAGGCTAAATTACTTTGACTTCAGATAGAGATAGTAATACATGAAAACACCACACTGCCTATAAGAAAGTCATTCCTGTTGGATCTTCGTTCTTTGTACCTGGATGCTCATGTTAGGAGGTTGGTTTCCTTCATGACAGGAAGGTTGTAAACACAAGCAATGTGCTGTTCTACTGTTCAAGATAGATATGGTACCGGTTCTAATAACTGATGTTCTACGGTTACAGACAACTACCCCCTCTGCTTCTTTCCCTACTATCCCTCTCCTCTCTCCCTCCCTCGCCTTCCTCTACTCGTCCCCTCTCTCTCCCCTCCAGTCCTTCCTCTCTCCATCGCCTTTTTCTGTTCTCTCTTCTTTCTCCCCCTCTTATCTGTCCCTTCTCTCCCTCCCTCACTGGTAAGATCCTCAGAGGGTGGAGAGTGCAACAATTACAAATGTATGGAAACACTCTCAATGAAGGCGTGTCTGAATGTGTGTAGGTGCGTGTTTCTATCAGGGTCAGAGAATGACAGCTTTCCACTGTCCCAGTCCAGCTGCACTGTGATCATCTGGGCTTTCTGTCTCCCACTGAGATCAGTGCCTGGACCTGATGAGGACATTGGTCTGTATACACCATCATAGAACCAGATTCCCCAGCGTTCCCCGTTCTTCTCGACAGACTCGGTTTCCACACCCAGGTCCCAGTCTGTACTGTCTCCAACCTCAACATCCCAGCTGTGTGTCCCTGAGTTAAAGCTCTCAGAGCCCAGGATCAACAGTTTACAATCAAACCTCTCTGGGTTGTCAGGAAGCTGCCGTCTCTCCTGACTGTATGTCACACTGGTCAGATCCTCAGACAGGATGAGGTGTGGGTGGGTAGTGTTGGGGTCCAGAGTCACAGGAGCTGAGGAGAGAAATCAGGTTTGTGTTTATACAGTGTTTGATGTTTACACCCTCACCAGGGGCCTGTACTACGAATCAAGATCAACATGCTCTGGATTACTTTGTTACCCGGCTTCACAAACCCTGACAACCGCAATCATGACACGCGGTATCACGACGGTGGTTATCAACTCTCTAACTCAACCCAGATCTTTCGAATCTAGAGACGTGCGCGTTCACATAAAGGGGCGGTGTTTGCACCGGATGTCCAATCGCAAACATGGAAAAAACAAGAGCCGCATATTTCACACAGGAGGAGCCGACAATAAATTTCCAAACTGTCTGCTCCTCCTGCGTGAAATATTGTAATACAAACATATCAGGAATACAGACATATAATACAGGCAAAAAGCAACAGTCGCTGCTGCCATGACGGGCAACAGCGAGTTTCCCGGTCCCTTCCTACATCTACCAAGTCGAACAATGGATTTTGGCGTTTCAAAACCCATTGACACTTCCCTGCTGTATGACTATGTTAAGCCTGTGTTCTGCTCCTCTCTTTCACCAACCGTCTCTGGAGGAGGGGATCCCCTCACTGAATTGCTCCTCCCAAGGAGCAATTCCCTGGAGCTCGATATAGAGTATAAGAGGTTTGATACAGAGTATAAGAGGCTTTTAATTAAAAAAACAAGGCTGGAGATGGAATGGAAAACTGGAATATGAGAAGAGATAGTACATGACTGAATGAATGACACAACTTAGTTACACTGTCTGACATTGTTCTGTGTTCCTAGGAAAGGGAGAACATGAGGATGTATTTGTTAAACTTGTTTCTACGTTTTGGTTTTTTTCTACCTTTTTGTGGCTTGTCCCAAATGTTTTTGTTGTTGTGCCTTTTGTGGGGTCTTTCACCATTTTTCTTTCAATGTCCTATTGTTTTTTTTAAATGCTATTAAAGTGAATGAAACATCCAAATTCAATGAAAGCAGTGAAATGATCATTTATTTAACTTGTGAAGAGCATTGTATGGTACCAAACAAGTTGTTCTTTTTGGTTTGAAATGTTTTGGTTGAAGGAAACCCACATTTCTGATATGGAAATAATTAGCAAATGGGTCAAAGCAACCCACGGACAACAGAAGGGTTTAAGGGGAGACACCCCAGTTAATAGGTATAACATAACAACATGACACTACATAAAAGTATGTGTAGAGGAATAACGCAACGCTATGCATACAGTCTGTGGGACTGTGAGCGCACGGCTTCGATGTGTCGCATTGTCAACATACGGCTCAAGAAGCTGGCAAAGATACGTAATTCCCTCAGCTGAATATCTATATCTTTCATAAAGATACTCATAAGGGAATGCCAAAGGGTTTTGTCGGTCTCTAAATGTTCTGGCTCTTCTGAGTGCACCTCTCACTATCCGCGGACCAAGCTCCACAGGATCTTCTATGAACGGTGACGCCGTTATCCTCAAGAATTCGTTAGTGGGAGGGGCTTTTATACCGGTTGATTTCTGATCTTCAACTTAACCTGCTCCCGACCAGGTTAGGCGTTCAGCATGTGTTACTATGGCGATCTACCCCGGTAACAAGTGATCAACCGTCGTGATACAGACATCCCTGGGTTGAACCTGAAGTTACCTCGTTAATGCCAAATCTTGATTCGTAGTACAAGCCCCAGGGCTGGCCCAAGCCTTAAGCAGAATTGATTTGGGGGGGCCATCTGTGAATGTTTTATTAATTTTTTAATTAAGGTGTAATTTCATGTGCTCTTGGGGGCCCTCTGGTGGCCACAGGGGCCCTTAGCAGCCACTTAGTTCACTTATGCCTTGGGCCGGCTTTGACCCTCACCCACCAGGAGTTGACACACCATGACAAACCCAGCAATGATGACTGTACACTATATCATGTAAATGTATGGCATTGTTATGCATACAGCATAACACATGCATGTAGATCATACTGTATTCAACATATCAGGCTGGTATTTGTATGAGATACAGTACATTAAGTAACAATGGTCATGTTCAGTTTGTAGCCTGTGCTGTAGTGTTACGGATTGTTTATGGACAAGTATGATCATGATCATAGAAGACAAATCATGATCATTAATGCAGGATAATGTAGGTACAATATTGAATATGATAACTTGATTAAAAAAAACTCACTGTATGTGACAATGTGCTGCATCTTCTCCCAGACTCTGAAGGTCAGGTTGCCCAGGTGTTTGGCCACGTCTATCAGCGCTCCTGAGACCAACTGTGGATCCGGCAGAGTGAACTTGGCTCTGGAAGAACATTCTGGAGTCAGAGCTGCTGTGGGGTTGGGTTCACAACCACAGAGAAGCAGAGAGAGAGACAGGAGGCAGGTCACTTACCTTTTCACTGTGTCCTTGTAGTTCTGTGGAGATACAGAAGATGAAGTTAGACACTCATAAACACACCCAGCCAGCCATTCCATATGAACGTAGAGAGATCAGTCCCGACCTGCAGGAATGAGATGTCTTCAGCTTTCAGCTCCTCCTTTATGGCTCTGATTGTGTGTGAAAGTGTTGATATCTCTGTGTTCAGCCCCTCAATCTTCTCCTTCATCATCTGACTCTTCTGCTTCTCCTCCTTCCTCAGTGCAGCTATCCTGGCCTCCTCTTCCTCTTGTAGAAACTGGTGAAGCTTCTTAAACTCCTCCTTAATCTGCCTCTCTGTGTGCTGGGTCTGGACCTGGAGACATGGGGGTTCATACAGAGGTTTAGGTGATATTTATTTATGTCAAAACTGTGTTGTATTATTTGATTAAAATTGTTGACCTTAATGTGATGTCCTGTTTGATCACAGGTTAGTTTAACTTCATTAAAGATCTTCAGCTTCTCCTGTAAGGACTTCAGAACAGGCTGGAGTTCCTCCTGGGATGATACAAAACATGTTTTTAGAAACAATGGTTCATCATCACATTTTTGACAAAACCCATTGGAAGAGTATAAACAAAGTTTTGACAGAATGATGGAATATGATTCTTCACATACAATATGTCAACTTTATATTGTTTAAATGTAAGGTACTGTATATGGGTATGTAGGTAAAGTTGCTCATTAATCTTGTACTTCATTATCATACCTGGAGATCCTGTGCAGCTTCATCTATGGGTCTGAATCTGTGGTTGGTGTGTTTTCTAGATGTCTGACACACCAAACACACTGTCTGTTTATCATCCAGACAGTAGAGCTTGAGTTTCTCACTGTGCAGACTGCAGAGCACCTCAGACCCTGCTGAAGCTCTCTGACGTCTCTCCTGTAAGAAGGACTCACACAGGTTCTTCAGAGCCAGGTTGAGAATAAAGGAATCCTTAGATGATATTCCTCTGCAAACTGGACAATTTCTTTCTTTCTTTTCCTTCCAGTATTCCTGCAGACAGGCTTTACAGAAGCTGTGGCTACATGACAGGAGGACAGGATCTTTAAAGATTTCCCAGCACACATGACAGGAGAAATCCTTCTCTGGGAGAGACGAGCTGGACGCCATTTTCTCTGGTGTAGTCTAAAGTTTATTTTCAAAACTTACTTTTAAAACTTACTCTGATTCAGTCAGCAGTGAGTTAAAGTCTCTGTAAATGACAGTATTTCCTCTCAGAGTAGAACGGTGAATCTCAGAGCCTGTTGGTGAGCAGAGAAATACTGAACACTTCAGTGCTTACATTTTTTTGAGTCATAATGTAGGTGTGGCTTCAGCAGACCAGTCCGTGTGTATTGTAGTAACTGCAGAGTATTCCATTAACGTTGCTAACGAAATCTGCGCTTACACGAAAAAGCCTCGCTGAGGTAAACGTCAATTTGGATTTAAGCCTGAAGTCGTTCCACTAACGACTATACAAGTTTAGATTGTGCGCACACATGGCCACAGATGCAGCCCAGACTAGGCGATCATCGAAAAGAAAAGTTATGTCGCAAAAAGTAGAGCATTAACCAGCAGAGTGTGGAGGAAGGACATCGATGCTGTTAATCTTGCTATTTCATATGTTCTATGTCTCTGTTACAATAAAAAGACAATCAATACTTCAGATATACCAAAATGCGTGCTGAACATATATTCCAGATATAATCAATGCTTCAGATTAAATAAACGTAATGATTATGATTATGCACCAGGACGTCACAGTGTCTGTGAGAGTGAGAAGATGGTCATTCTCAAGAGAATGTATCTTTTAGTGAGAAGAGGAATGCAATAAGTCAGCAAACTGGCAGGGAGGGGTGCACGGGTTGATATGATTTGCTGCAGGGTATGTGGAATTCAAGGCCGGAGAGGGGAGGCGAGATGACCACATCATGGGACAAGGAGAGGGTACAATGGGCCTCTCAACTCTGTGGGTCTAGAGGATGAGACAGGACCGGTTTTAGGCGGTGGAAGATGTATCCCTCTGTCATCATCAGTCCTTTAGGTCTGCCCCCTGGATGCTTTGCCCCCCTGGATGTCATCAGACCTTTGGACTGCCCACCTTGACTGCCCACAACCTCCTTCTAAAACCTAATAGGATGAGGACATCCTCGCCCCATTGTCTGGTGGCCAATCACCTGACAAACACCTCCCTTCCAGGAAGGGGTACAAGACCTGTGTGTACTGCACAGGTCAGGCATAATTGGACTCGGCAGAACTCTCTCTGACTTCTGTCAAGACTATTCTCACAAAGGTCTTTGTCTTCTCTACTCTACGAAGCAAGACTGGTAACATTGACTGGTATCGCCGATCTAGATTGAGACACCATGGTGTATTGTATTCATTGTTTGATTTGCATTATTTCTTATCTTATTAAACTACAAAGAACTTGGTCTGGCATTTAACCTTGTATTCTTCTCCACCCAAATTCGAACCTTAACAAATTACCTCCGATGTGTTTGGGGGAGATTGATCTGGACGAGGAGGTCCCCAAGAAGGGAACCCAGCAGACCAGTAAGGGAGCAGGGCTGGCGGTGGTTGACTGACACTCACTCGGGTTCCCATCATAACAAGGTAAGCAGAGCCTGTTTAAATAGAATCTGCATAGCTTAGGACCCAGTAGCTTTAGGAGTGAGTGTCTGTAAACTGCTGTTAGGCCTGTGACCAAAGGCTGCTAAAACCAAATTGACCCTTTACCAAATTGACCCTGCGAAAATACTTGGAGTTCAGATAAACATTGATGCAAACTCAAAGATAGATCCCTTATGTATTTTCAGTTTTTATTTTAAAGAGCAGCTGGCAGACAACATTTTAATTTGACAGAGCAGCTGGCAGACATCATTTTTATTTAAGAGCAGCTGGTAGACAGTATTTCTATTGAAGAGCAGCTGGCAGACAGCATTTTTATTTTACAGAGCAGCTGGCAGGCAGTATTTTTATTTAAGAGCAGCTGGCAGACAGCATTTTTATTTAAGAGCAGCTGGTAGACAGCATTTTTATTTAAGAGCAGCTGGTAGACAGCATTTTTATTGAAGAGCAGCTGGCAGACAGCATTTTTATTTTACAGAGCAGCTGGCAGACAGCATTTTTATTTTACAGAGCAGCTGGCAGACAGCATTTTTATTCAAGAGCAGCTGGTAGACAGCATTTTTATTGAAGAGCAGCTGGCAGACAGCATTTTTATTGAAGAGCAGCTGGCAGACAGCATTTTTATTTAAGAGCAGCTGGTAGACAGCATTTTTATTGAAGAGCAGCTAGCTGGCAGACAGCATTTTTATTTTGCAGAGCAGCTGGCAGACATCATTTTTATTTTACAGAGCAGCAGGCAGAGAGCATTTTTATTTTACAGAGCAGCTGGCAGACAGCATTTTTATTTTACAGAGCAGCTGGCAGACAGCATTTTATTTTACAGAGCAGCAGGCAGACAGCATTTTTATTTTACAGAGCAGCAGGCAGACAGCATTTTGTATTCAGAGCAGCTGGCGGACAGCATTATTTAAGTAATAGTGAATTAAAATAAGTCCCACAAGGATTGAACTGAAGTATTGTAGGTCTTTAGAGACTGAAGAGGGTAGATACAGGATAAAGGAGACGGGGCAAGGCCTGGCAGATCTCTTGATAGAAAGTGTACTGTGTATGTTTGAAACCAGTGTGTCTGTGTACTGCGGATAAGGGTGGAAACCTCACGGTGACAACACAAGCCCTTTTTCAATGAAACACATTGGGTCATGTTGCTCTGGTGAATTCCTGAAAAACTAACCGTCTCTCTCGACTGCAACGAGAGGAGGCTGGCCCTACACCAGTGGATACCGTAAAGTGTGTCAAATCTAGATGGAGAAGGATGCAAGGTTAAATGCCATACCAAGTTCTTTGTAGTTTATTAATAAGAAATTATGCAATCTAACACTGAATACAACAAACCAGGATGTCTTCAGTCTAGATCAGTAAAACCAGTCGATGATACCAGTGTAGCTTCACAGAGTAAAGAGTCACAGAGTAGAGCAAACAAAGGCCTTTGTGAGAACAGTCTTGACAGAAGTCAGAGAGAAAGTTCTGCCCAGTCCAAATTCTACCTCTCTGTCCAGAGCACACAGGTCTTGTACCCCCCTGAGAGGGAGGTGTTTGTGAGGTCATTGGTCAGACAACAATGGGGAGGGGATGTGGTCATCCTATTAGGTGTCAAAAGGCGTTCGTGGTCACTCAGGGTGGGCAGTCCAAGGGTCTGATGATGTTCAGGCGAAGGGGGAGACAGGGTCTCCAAGGTGGGGGGGCAGACCATCCCAAGGTCTGATGATGTGAGAGAAAGGGGGGGGCAGGGTCTCCAAGGGGAAGGGGGGCATCCGAGGGTGGGCAGTATATCCAATGGGGGAACAACACAGTCCAAGGTGGGACAGACCAGATGGTCTGATGACATCCAAAAGCAAGGAGTTACTTCCTCCACGGCCCAATGCATCTCCTTATCTCCTGATGTTGACACTTTTACTCTCCAGAGCTGTGAGGCCCACTGTGCCCACAGGTCCCTGGGCTCGACCATAGGGTTACCATTTCACCTCCCTAGTCAGCGTGCTGACCTCCTGCATTCCTCCTCACACCAAAAGTTACATTTCTCAGAACATGGTTCCCTTTTCACAGACTTAGAAACCTCCCGTTGCATAAGTTCATCTGTTCTAATTGAAGCATTGATTACACATTTTATATAATTGAGGTATTGATTGTTATCAAGCGATTGTTGGAGCGAGTGGACAGACATACATTCTCCTCTCACTTTTGTTCCCTTTAAGTTGAACTTCACAGGTCACCAGACCAACACTTCACAACACACCACAGCAACCATTTCAGAAACCCCCCAAAAAAGTGTTCAGAAGGCTGACATTTTGTCTAGATGTAATATCGAATGAATAACAAATGTCAAGAGAGCTGACTTTTCTTGGCCAAGTATAACTTCAAATGAATGGCTAGTGTCCAGAAGGCTGACTTTCTACACATCTGCTACAGGGAGCTTCTAGCTCCACCCTGTCCTCTGAGTCTCTCTACCAGAGCCCAGTCCTCCATCCCCCAGTACCCCCTCCCCCCTCCACCGTGGTCCTCCAGTGGAGTCTGGGTGTAGAGGACAGTGCAGTCTGGGTGTAGAGGACAGTGCAGTCTGGGTGTAGAGGACAGTGCAGTCTGGGTGTAGAGGACAGTAGAGTCTGGGTGTAGAGGACAGTGCAGTCTGGGTGTAGAGGACAGTGCAGTCTGGGTGTAGAGGACAGTGCAGTCTGGGTGTAGAGGACAGTAGAGTCTGGGTGTAGAGGACAGTGCAGTCTGGGTGTAGAGGACAGCAGCTGTTTTAGGACGGAGCCCCACTCCTGTCCCCACCCTACCCTGATAATCAGCTGTTGATATGTGTCCTCATCTCTATGTGAGATTACGTTGTTTTTATACCACTGATTTCCATTGTTGTGCTTTTCTGTATAGTACATTTACATTACATTTAGCAGATGCTCTTATGCAGAGCGACTTACAGTAAGTACAGGGACATTCCCCCGAGGCAAGTAGGGTGAAGTGGACACAACGCAATTTTGCACGGCCGGGAATCAAACTGGCAACCTTCAGATTACTAGCCTGATTCCCTAACCGCTCAGCCACCTGACTAGTAATAAAGTTATTTGAACATGTCCACCCTTCAGAGTTTGGAATGTGATGCTTGACAAACAGTGAAGAGTTGTACTGTGTCTAAACTGGTCTAAGAGTCAACTGGTGGAACAATCTGCTGTCCTCTTTCTCTCTCTAGTGGTAAAATAGTGAATCATTTAAATCAAACTCAGGAGAAGGTGAGAGATGAACAACAGTGTAAAGTATCACATCATTTCATAGATTATAATATGTTATGAGCTCACAAAGAAACTAAGGCTTGGTACAGTCAACATTCCTGTTCAACAGTAAACAAGTAAAACAATTAAGTACGCTGACTAAGCATCTAATTTGACAAATAGTTGTAGAAAAAAGATACACGGCTTTTGTCATACACCTGATGAAGAAAGTGTTTTGTCCGTCTCTTCATAAACGGCGTGACTAAGTTTAATTAGTATTTTAATTAGTATTTATAAATCTTCAGATTGGGAGAGAAAAACAGACCCCTGGCAATAAATGACAACCCAACACCAGGCTTAGGTCTCAATCATGTCTCTCTCAGCTCTGAAGGCCGGAGGACCATCTTTTATAGGGCACAGGAATGTAAACATAGATAGTGACAGTCAGGCAGTAATGACGTTACAACAGTCTCAGAGAAAGAGATTCACAGCTCCCAACACATGACCACTCAGAATAGAGAGATCATAGTTGGCGCTCTCCTTGTAGTCATGACAAAGGACGTTTACCCAGTACTTTCTCCTGATCCCGAACATCTATTAACCCTGACACATAGACACAACCTACTCTTATTAATAGCAAGCTTAGACGAGAACATACTAACTAGTATCCAATGACTAGTTCTATTGATTGAGTGAATAATGTAAGCTCACAGGAAAACGCAATTTCTTCCACACACCTTACAGCATAAACAGACGTTATATACATTTTTGTTTCAACAAGGCTAAATGACTTCTGATTCAGACACTGTCATACATGAAGAACACCATTCTACCTAAAATATAATCACTCCTGTTGATCTTTGTTCTTTGTACATGGATGCTCATGTTAGAGGTTGATTTCCTTCATGACAGGAAGGTTGTAAACACACCCAATGTGCTGTTCTACTGTTCCAGATAGATGTGGTATCAGCTCTAATGACTGTGCTGTTCTACTGTTACAGAGGTCTTCACTGGTAAGATCCTCAGAGGGTGGAGAGTGCAGCTATTTTGAATGTATGGAAACACTCTCTCAGTGAAGGTGTGTGTGAATGTGTGTAGGTGTGTGTTTCTATCAGGGTCAGAGAATGACAGCATTCCTCTGTCCCAGTCCAGCTGCACTCTGATCCTCTGGGCTTTCTGTCTCACTGTGAGAACAGTGACTGGACCTGATGAGGACATTGCTGTGTATTCACCATGGTAGAACCTGATTCCCCAGCGTCCATCCTGTATAACTCCCTTCCTCTGGACAGACTCTGCTACCACACCCAGTGACCAGACTGTACTGTCTCCAACCTCAACATCCCAGCTGTGTGTCCCTGAGTTAAAGCCCTCAGAGCCCAGGACCCATCCATAGTAATCAAACCTCTCTGGGTTGTCAGGAAGCTGCTGTCTCTCCTGACTGAGTCTCACACTGGTCAGATCCTCAGACAGGATGAGGCGTGGGTGGGCAGTGTTGGGGTCCAGAGTCACAGGAGCTGAGGGGAGAGATCAGGTTTGTGTTGATGCAGTGTTTGATGTTTACACCCTCACCCACCAGGAGTTGACACCATGACTAACCCAGTAGTGATTACTGTACATATCAGGCTGGTATTGGTGTGAGATGTGGTTGAGCTATACAGTGCATCAAGTAACAATAGCCATGTTCAGTTTTTATACTGAAGCTGCACTGTAGTGACATAGATGGTCTATAGACAGATATGATCATGATAAGACAGATCATGATCACTAATGCAGATACTGTTAGTAGTACTATTTGAATATTTATATGATTACTTGATCAAAAACTCACTGTATGTGACAATGTCCTGCATCTTCTCCCAGACTCTGAAGGTCAGGTTGCCCAGGTGTTTGGCCACGTCTATCAGCGCTCCTGAGAGCAGCTGTGGATCCGGCAGAGTGGACTGGGCTCTGGAAGAACATTCTGGAGTCAGAGCTGCTGTGGGGTTGGGTTCACAACCACAGAGAAAAGAGAGACAGGAGGCAGGTCACTTACCTTTTCACTGTGTCCTTGTAGTTCTGTGGAGATACAGAAGATGAAGTTAGACACTCATAAACACACCCAACCAGCCATTCCATATGAACGTAGAGAGATCAGTCCTGACCTGCAGGAATGAGATGTCTTCAGCTCTCAGCTCCTCCTCTATGGCTCTGATTGTGCGTGAAAGTGTTGATATCTCTCTGCTCAGCCCCCCAATCTTCTTCTTCATCATCTGACTCTTCTGCTTCTCCTCCTTCCTCAGTGCAGCTATCCTGGCCTCCTCTTCCTCTTGTAGAAACTGGTGAAGCTTCTTAAACTCCTCCTTAATCTGCCTCACTGTGTGCTGGGTCTGGATCTGGAGACATGGGGGTTAATACAGGGGTTTAGGTGACCAGAGTTTTTATTTATTTATGTCAAAACTGTGTTGTATTATTTGATTAATAAACTATTTTACCGTAATGTGATGTGCTGTTTGACTACAGGTTAGTTTAACTTCATTAAAGACATTCAGCTTCTCCTGTAAGGACTTCGGAACAGGCTGGAGTTCCTCCTGGGAAGAAACAAAAGATGTTTTCAGAAACAATGGTTCATCATCAAATTATTGACAAAACCCATTATACAATCAAAGTTTTGACAGAATGATAAAATATGATTCTTCACATACAATAAATACAGCTTATACATGTACTTTATATGATGTATCTGTAAGGTATATGGTATGTACATAAAGTTGATCATATATCTTGTAGTTAGTTATCAGACCTTGTAATCCTGTGCAGCTTCATCTATGGGTCTGAATCTGTGGTTGGTGTGTTTTCTAGATGTCTGACACACCAAACACACTGGCTGTTTATCATCCAGACAGTAGAGCTTGAGTTTCTCACTGTGCAGACTGCAGAGCACCTCAGACCCTGCTGAAGCTCTCTGACGTCTCTCCTGTAAGAAGGACTCACACAGGTTCTTCAGAGCCAGGCTGAGGGGAGGGGAATCCTTTGATGATTTTCTTCTGCAAACTGGACAATTATTTTCTTTATTCCCCTTCGAGTATTCCTGCAGACAGGCTTTACAGAAGCTGTGGCTACATGACAGGAGGACAGGATCTTTAAAGATGTCACAGCACACAGGACAGGAGAGATCCTCCTCTGGGAGAGACGAGCTGGATGCCATTTTCTCCCCCACTCACACCCTCCTGCTGTAGTCTGAAGTTAACATTTAATTTGGTGTCAAAGTGTTTTAAAACTTACTTTGATTTAGTCAGCAATGAGTTAAAGTCTCTGTAAATGACAGTATTTCCTCCTGTAGTTGTGTAAAGGCAGTATCTCTCTCTTCTCAGTGTGTTTTTAGATTTTAATCCAGTTTTGTCTCAGAGCAGAAAGGTGAATCTCAGAGCCTGTTGGTGAGCAGAGAAACACTGAACTCTGCTCCCTGTATTCTGACAGGTGAGTCACGTAGTAGGCGGGGCTTCAGGAGACCAGGAAGTAAACTGCATCAGTGTGTGCTGACTGAACAGCAGAATGATTAGTAACAGGTCTCTCTTTAAAAACTTACACAAATAACTTTTTCCTGGTAGCAGTGGCAACCACAGAGGGTCAGCATAATTCTCACAGAGGCAAAAATGATGATCTCTCCTGAAGGAGGGGTTTATATACCAACCTTGTATATGTGTGTGTATTTGAGCGTGTATGGATGACACATGGTTTGTCATATGATATTCATAAAATCATCAGATCCTGTTGGCATGTGTGGATAGACAGACAGACAGGCACAAACACAAATACACACAGAGATACACTAATGCACACACATAAAAACACTGGAATACTCAAGTACTGAATCCAATGAATCTTTATTGAACTGAACAGAAGAGAAAGGAGGACTTGAGTGACAGTCTGGTCTCTGAACAATCTCATCTCTGTTCACAAAATACAGAGGTGTGTGTATGTGTGTGTGTGTCTGTGTGTATGAGTACGTGTTTGTGTGTGTGTGTCAGCTAGATGAATGGCAGATGGAGTGTGGTTATTCCACCACCAGACGGAATGACAACTGTTACAGATGACCTGTCACCTGACATGAGTAAAAGTAGTTCCCAGCTTCTGATACAGGATCAGATCTCCAGCTCCTCCCAGTGATTAATACTGGACTGCAATGAGAGGAGGCTGGCCCTACACCAGTGGATACCAGCCAGCCTCTCCCTCCTGCTCCAGTCATGGAGGAGTCTGGAGTGGACAGACATACATTCTCTCACTGTTGTTCCCTTTAAGTTGAACCTCACAGGTCACCAGACCAACATTTCACAACGCACCAGGCAGACATTTTAGAAAACCTACAAAAAGTGTCCAGAAGGCTAACATTTTGTCGAGATGGAATATTGAATGAATAACAAATGTCAAGAGAGCTGACTTTTCTTGGCCAAGTATAACTTCAAATGAATGGCCAGTGTCCAGAAGGCTGACATTCTACACATCTGCTACAGGGAGCTTCTAGCTCCACCCTGTCCTCTGAGTCTCTCTACCAGAGCCCAGTCCTCCATCCCCCAGTACCCCCTCCCCCCTCCACCGTGGTCCTCCAGTGGAGTCTGGGTGTAGAGGACAGTGCAGTCTGGGTGTAGAGGACAGTGCAGTCTGGGTGTAGAGGACAGTGCAGTCTGGGTGTAGAGGACAGTGCAGTCTGGGTGTAGAGGACAGTGCAGTCTGGGTGTAGAGGACAGTGCAGTCTGGGTGTAGAGGACAGTGGAGTCTGGGTGTAGAGGACAGTGGAGTCTGGGTGTAGAGGACAGTGGAGTCTGGGTGTAGAGGACAGTAGAGTCTGGGTGTAGAGGACAGCTGTTTTAGGACGGAGCCCCACTCCTGTCCCCACCCTCCCAGCTGATCACCAGCTGTTGATATGTGTCCGCATCTCTACATTTGATCATGTGTTTTTATACTGATGACTTCTAATGTTGGGATTTTTGTAAGTAGTAATTAAGTTATTTGAACATGTCCACCCTTCAGAGTTTGGAATGTGATGCTTGATAAACAGTGAAGAGTTGTACTGTGTCTAAACTGGGTTGAAAGAGTCAACTGGAGGAACAATCTGCTGTCCTCTTTCTCCCTCTAGTGGTAAAACAGTGACTTTTTTAAATCAAACTCAGGAGAAGGTGAGAGATGACCAACAGTGTCAACTATCACATCATTTCATAGATTATAATATGTTATGAGCTCACAAAGAAACTAAAGCTTAGTACAGTCAACATTCATGTTCAACAGTAAACAAGTATCACAATTAAGTACGCTGACTAAGCATTTGATTTGGCAAATATTTGTAGAAAATGTGTTGTCATAGTGTACATGCACATTACAGCCTAAACAGGCGTTATATATATTTTTTTTTCAGCAAGGCTAAATGACTTCTGATTCAGACACTGTCATACATGAAGAGCACCATTCTTCCTTAAAATATAATCACTCCTGCTGATCTTTCTTCTTTGTACCTGGATGCTCATGTTAGAGGTTGTTTTCCTTCATGACAGGAAGGTTGTAAACACACAAATGTGCTGTTCTACTGTTCCAGATAGAGGTGGTATCAGCTCTAGTGACTGTGCTGTTCTACTGTTACAGAGGCCTTCACTGGTAAGATCCTCAGAGGGTGGAGAGTGCAGTCATTTGCAATGTATGGAAAGACTCTCTCAGTGAAGGTGTGTGTGAATGTGTGTACGTGTGTGTTTTTTTCAGGGTCAGAGAATGACAACTTTCCTCTGTCCCAGTCCAGCTGCACTCTGATCCTCTGGGCTTTCTGTCTCACTGTGAGAACAGTGAGTGATCCCTGTGAGGATATTGTGTATTCATCATCATCGAACCAGATTCCCCAGTGTCCACCCTGTAAGATTCCCTTCCTCTGGACAGACTCTGTTAACACACCCAGGTCCCAGACTGTACTGTCTCCAACCTCAACATCCCAGCTGTGTGTCCCTGAGTTAAAGCCCTCACAGCCCAGGACCCATCCATAGTAATCAAACCTCTCTGGGTTGTCAGGAAGCTGCTGTCTCTTCTGACTGTATCTCACACTGGTCAGATCCTCAGACAGGATGAGGTCTGGATGGGCAGTGTTGGGGTCCAGAGTCACAGGAGCTGAGGAGAGAGATCAGGTTTGTGTTGATGCAGTGTTTGATGTTTACACCCTCACCCACCAGGAGTTGACACCATGACAAACCCAGCAATGATTACTGTACATGTCATGTATGTGGATGTCATTGTTTTTCTAAATACATTGATCATGCTGTATTCAACATATTAGGCTGGTATTGGTGTGAGATGCAATACATAACAATGGTCATGTTCAGTAGCCTGTACTGTCATGGATTGTTTATGGACAGGTATGATCATCATAAGACAGATCATGAACACTAAGACAGGATACTGTTAGTAGTACTTTTTGAATATTGATATGATTACTTGATCAAAAACTCACTGTATGTGACAATGTCCTGCATCTTCTCCCAGACTCTGAAGGTCAGGTTGCCCAGGTGTTTGGCCATGTCTATCAGCGCTCCTGAGACCAGCTGTGGATCCGGCAGAGTGGACTGGGCTCTGGAAGAACATTCTGGAGTCAGAGATGCTGTGGGGTTGGGTTCACAACCACAGAGAAGAGAGAGATAGGAGGCAGGTTACTTACCTTTTCACTGTGTCCTTGTAGTTCTGTGGAGATACAGAAGATGAAGTTAGACACTCATAAACACACCCAGCCAGCCATTCCATATGAATGTAGAGAGATCAGTCCTGACCTGCAGGAATGAGATGTCTTCAGCTCTCAGCTCCTCCTCTATGGCTCTGATTGTGTGTGAAAGTGTTGATATCTCTTTGTTCAGCCCCTCAATCTTCTCCTTCATCACCTGACTCTTCTGCTTCTCCTCCTTCCTCACTGCAGCTATTCTGGCATCCTGTTCCTCTTGTAGAAACTGGTGAAGCTTATAAAACCTCTTCATAATTTGTCTCTCTGTGTGCTTGGTCTGGACCTGGAGACATGGGGGTTCATACAGACGTTCAGCTGACCAGAGTTTTTATTTATTTATGTCAAAACTGTGTTGTATTATTTGATTAATAAACATTTGTACCTTAATGTGATTTGCTGTTTGATCGCAGGTTTGTTTAACTTCATTAAAGATCTTCAGCTTCTCCTGTAAGGACTTCAGAGCAGGCTGGAGTTCCTCCTGGGATGATACAAAACATGTTTTCAGAAACAATGGTTAGTCATCAAATTTTTTGACAAAACCCATTCGAAAAGTAAAAACAAGTTGACAGGAATATGATTTTTCACATACAATAAATAAAGCATACGTATGTATACTTTATATTTTGTTTCTGTAAGGTATAGGGATATGTATGTAAAGTTGATCATATATCTTGTAGTTAGTTATCATACCTTGAGACCCTGTGCAGCTTCATCGATGGGTCTGAATCTGTGGTTGGAGTGTAGTTTAGAGTCCCGACACACCACACACACTGTCTGTTTATCATCCAGACAGTAGAGCTTGAGTTTCTCACTGTGCAGACTGCAGAGCACCTCAGACCCTGCTGAAGCTCTCTGACGTCTCTCCTGTAAGAAGGACTCACACAGGTTCTTCAGAGCCAGGCTGAGGGGAGGGGAATCCCTTGATGACTTTCTTCTGCAAACTGGACAATTCTTTTCTTTATTCCCCTTCCAGTATTCCTGCAGACAGGCTTTACAGAAGCTGTGGCTACATGACAGCAGGACAGGATCTTTAAAGATGTCACAGCACACAGGACAGGAGAGATCCTCCTCTGGGAGAGACGAGCTGGATGCCATTTTCTGACCCAGTCACACCCTCCTGCCGTGATCTGAAGTTTACTTTCACTTTGGTGTCAAAGTGTTTAAAACGTACTGATCCAGTCAGAAGCTAGTTAAAGTCTCTGTAAATTAAAGTATTTCCTCCTGTAGTTGTGTAAAGGCAGGATCTCTCTTCTCAGTGTGAGTTGTGAGTTGTGTCCAGTTTTTTCTCAGAGCAGAAAGGTGGATCTCAGAGCCTGTTGGTGAGCAGAGAAACACTGAACTCTGCTCCCTGTATTCTGACAGGTGAGTCACGTAGTAGGCGGGGCTTCAGGAGACCAGGAAGTAAACTGTATCAGTGTGTATTGAATGAACAGCAAAATGATTAACAGGTCTCTCTTTAAAAACGTACAAAAATAACCTTTCCCTGGTAGCAGTGGCAACATGCAACCACAGAGGGGCAGCACATTTCTCACAGAGGCAGAAATTATAATCTCTCCTGATGGAGGGGTTTATATACCAACCTTGTACACACACATACACACACACACAGACAAAAACACTGGAATACTCAAGTACTGAATCCAGTGAATCTTTATTGAACTGAACAGAAGAGAAAGGAGGACTTGAGTGACAGTCTGGTCTCTGAACAATCTCATCTCTGTTCATAAAATACAGGTGTTTGAGGTGTGTGTGTGTGTGTCTGTGTGTATGAGTACGTGTTTGTGTGTGTCTGTGTGTGTCAGCGAGATGAATTGCAGAAGGAGTGTGGTTATTCCACCACCAGACGGAATGGCAACTGTTACAGATGACATGTCACCTGACATGAGTAAAAGTAGTTCCCAGCTTCTGATCCAGGATCAGATCTCCAGCTCCTCCCAGTGATTAATACTGGACTGCAATGAGAGGAGGCTGGCCCTACACCAGTGGATACCAGACAGCCTCTCCCTCCTGCTCCAGTCATGGAGGAGTCTGGAGTGGACAGACATACATTCTCCTCACTGTTGTTCCCTTTAAGTCGATCCTCATAGGCAGAGCCGGCCTTAGGGTTTTGGGGGCCCTAAACAAAAATAGTGTATGGGGCGCTTTTGTTTTTTGTTTTTGGGGGGGGGCGTATATATTTAAAGTAATTCATGATATAAAGACGACAGTTTGAAGAGTGTCCTGGGTCTTCGGTGGCACTAGTAGACAGACTCATCTGTACTCTGAGAGCTGGGCAGCTTTCACCATCTGAGTGATGCATAGAAGCATCTCCTTCCAATGACACACACACCTCCTTTCCACACATAATATGTGTGTTTTTCATGAATCATCATTGATGTGTGTGTCTACGTTTGTGTGGGTGAGTGTGTGTGGTTGTGGTTCAGGTAAGTGTGCGCATGTGTGTTTGGTGTAGACGTGTGTAAGCCTGTATAGGTGTGTGTGTTAGTTTCTTCTTCATGGGCTCTAAGTCCGTAGAAAGGGTAAGTGACTCAATCCAGACGCACAGTGGATTAAGTCAATTAACACTCATTGACCTCTCACCTTTGACCTTTGACCCCAAGACCTCACACGTACACAAAGCGCCCAAAGTAGCATTTCAACATAAAACATTTGTAAAACCTCTAGTTCTCGTTTACTCTCAGTAGATTGATGAACAGTCATCTTTATACAGTATAATCCATTCAATCCACCTGGGAAACCAAGCATGAGAACGTAAGACCAAAGTGTTTTGGGCAAAATGATGACCACTGTGGAGTTCTCTCATTCTGATAGGAGGAGTCAGGTGGCTGAGCGGTTAGGGAATTGGGCAAGTAATCAGAAGGTTGCTGGTTCGATTCCTGGCCGTGCAAAATGATGTTGTGTCCTTGGGCAAGGCACTTCACCCTACTTGCCTCGGGGGAATGTCCCTGTACTTACTGTAAGTCGCTCTGGATAAGAGCGTCTGTTAAATTACTAACTGTAAATGTAAATTTAGCTGACAGCGTGTGTGTGTGTACAGCTCCGCCTCACCTGAGTCCAGGTTACAGGGGTCTGTGGCAGCAGACATTGGTGGGATGAGGTACGAGACTGGCTGCTCCGCCACAGGGGGTCTGCCTGGCCGTCGGCGCTGGCACAGGGTTTCTGAGGGAAGCCTTCAGGGGCACGAGGGAGAGATAGAGAAGGAGAGAGAGGAGAAAGAGAGACAAAGTCAGGTAAGAACAGCAGAAGAAAAGCACATGTACCGGAGGATTGGTGTGTTACCGTAGGAATAATTTAGTAGAGGGTGAAGTTCCCTCTCTCTATCTCTGCTTCTACTTCCATCTCTCCCTCCCTCCCTCCCTCCCTCCCTCCCTCCCTCCCTCTCTCTTTTCTTTCTCCCTCTGTCTTCATTCTCTGTCTCCCTCGCTTCGTCCCTCTTTCTCTTCTTTCTCCTTCCCTCGCTCGCTCCCTCCCACCCTCTCTGCCCCTCTCTTTCTCTCTCTCTCCCTGTCTCTCCACCCCTCCCTCTCTTCCCCCTCTCTTTCTCTCTCCCCCTGTCTCTCCATCCCTGCCTCTAATGTTCCGTTCCACTAACAATCAACGGCTATTCAAGCTAGACAAGTTCAGATTATGCACGCACAATAGGGCAATTTAGAAAAGCTTTTTCAACCCTGGGGGCACCAGGCAGTCACCCCCTGAGTCTTCCAGTGGGCCTGGATACACCCATGGGGACAGTATATTGCATCTATAATATTGGGGAAGCCCTAAGGAGAGGATTAAGTAATACAGAGGCTTGTCAACCTTTAAACTACTTTAAACAATGAAAATACTTTATGTCGTTGAATAAAAAGTCAAATTAGTTAACAACACATTCTTCTGTGGTGTGATGAACTTAAAATTCATTTTCAATTCCACTTTACAGCATCTTTAAGAGTTGCTAAAGTGTTTTTCTTTTTAAAGAATGACAATAATACCTATCTAGATAAACTAAGCTGGGCCTGCTGAACCTATCGCTTCTCCACAGATACTGGTAAGGGAAGCACAGTGCATTACTACTGTCTCTGAAGACCCTTGGGGCTGGTGGGATAAATGCTCTTTGTATAATCTGAACACCTTCATCCACAGGGTCGTCAAAGAACCGACACGTCATATTTGGTTGTAACTTGTCTAGACGCACTGCTTAGTTTAGGCCTTATCTGATGTCAATTAATGAACCAATGGCTTTTGAAAACAGTGAATGTGACATCAATTTGTGTTTATTTAAATTAATATGTTCTTTGGAGATAAAGTAAACACGTACATTAATTTAAGCTGAGTCATATCGTGAAAAACTAACTAATAACTAATGATTACTTTATAACTTTTATACTGTACCTGTACCTCTTGCCATTGATGTAATCATAGATGTAATGCCTCCACTTTGTGTGTGTAGTATAGGGGAAAGAATCTCGACAGTAATGACAAAAGGCAACTTTCAATTTTTTAGGTGTGTCCCAACTCCCAATGTAAGAAATATTTAACTATTACAGGAAACCCCTTGCCAAAAAGGTTTGAGACAGACTGGGGAATTAGAGCCTGACGTACTGAGATAATAGATATTTATCTAGACAGGAACAGGGCTGGAGACAGGGAGGCCTCATTTGGGATGGGCCTGGTTGCCCCCCTGGGATATGCCTATTTATGTCATTCTACTGCTTATCATTTTCTCCCCAGAAGCTGGAGAGGTTGTTGCTCCCTCGTAATATTGAGGACAACTAGAGCCGTCATCCCCGTTTCTAAAGCCCAGAGCTTGATCAAGCCCTGTATCAAAACACACCCCACAGCGCTAGAGAGGTCCAAAAGGTCTAGAGCAGTCTTCAGTGTGGAGGCCACTAGGAACTGGGGCATTACTGAAGCTGAGCGCGTAGGCTGGTCCCATATACCTGCTTTTGGACTTGGATTTTTGGCAGAACATATTAATAATATTTCCTCTTCATTAAATACATTTGCAAATCTCACTGTAGCAGGATTCAAAACAGTGAACGCAGAGGTGCACGCAATTTAAAAGGAGAAAGATGCGCCACTCTACTCTCAGCCTCCAACAACATGTCCATCATCATTCAAAACCTTGAAACACTGGCTAAAACATTCGGTGAATCCCCACAAGATGATGGGTGGATGGGGAAAATAGGTTCATGGGTAAGGGGTAAATTTGGAGATCTGGGAGGTCAAATTATTTCCTTCCTCATTCCAGTGTTTGCTGTCATAATAACCACCATTGCCGTATGTTGGTGCTCCTGTTGTGCTGTGAAGCTCATGTGTAAACACTGTACCAAGACAGCCTTGCCTGAGGCCTTGATGATGACAATGCCCCCCAGAGATCATCCCAGACACCTCCCAGTGTGTGTGTGTGTGTGTGTGTGTGTGTGTGTGTGGCCAGAGGAGGCCCCTACATTTTGTTCTGTCCTGAGACAAAGGAGAGTCCAGGAAGTTGAATTTGCAACTATGGCAACGACATTGGCCAACAAACTAACACACCGACAGGCGGGTACAGGCTAGTAAAGGAATTGCAGCTTGATATTTGAGATCCAGGATGAGTAACCGCATGACGCATGCGCAGATGGAAATTGAGAAATTGACTAAGACGAAAATTTAGAGAAATAGATCAATTTGAAGCGAATTTACATATTAATTTGGTTACTTTTGAAATATGTTACGTGATGAGTATTTTGAGACATTTGCTAACAAGGTTTTTGTTTGTTTGAGGACATTTTAAATGAGTTTCAGAAATTCCGAGGAAAGGTGGGGGCTACAAAAAAAAAGTCCCGTTACGATGAGTTTTACAAAGGTGATCCCAGAGGGTGTAATTCTGCATAATTATGTGAGTATTAATGGTGAAAGATGTGTCCGTTTAGATGAATTCGAAGTTTGGTGGTTTACGAATGTATGATTTAACATTTGTTCTAAATCCTAGCCAAACAGGGAGGTAGGAGCCTTTCAGACCAGAACTTGTATTTACGAGCGGAAAATCTGTGGTGTGTGATGGTCTCCATAAAAATGCAGAAATTAGACCCTGGTTCATAAATTAGTTCTAATTGGATTGGAAAAGTTATACTTTAGCAAAATTAAGTGAATAGATGGTAAACGCCAACCATCTGTGTTGTTTAAAAGAAGACAAAAAAAAAGAGAAAAAAGGTTGAGTTTTTTGCTTTGTTCCAGAGCGCGCTGTTTGATGCGAGTTTGAAATGCGCGATTGTTTATTTGAGTTGATTCACTAACAAAGAGTAATTGAGATAGCTGGTAAATATAGGAATATTCAAAGGTGTATACATTACATGCTTTGATAAAACTTTTGAGGAGTTAAAGAATAAGGTTTTGTTTTACGGGTTTATGTTAAATTGTGAATTTAAAGGTTTAAAAGAAAAAGGGAGAGTTTATATTTTCTTTTGTCTTAAGGGCATGGTACAATGTTTTGGGATAAACAGTTAGGCTGTGATGAGGTTGTATCATTATGGTATTGGTTCATAAAGAGGGTTATGATAACTTGGTTTTGAAATAATTTGGGAAGACTCATTAAGTCTGATAAATTGTGGTGTGATGGTTGTGCTAAGTAGCTTGTTCTGGACTGCAGCCAAAGCAAGTTATGAAGTTCTACCTATCTAACCTATATAGAAATATAGATGGGGTATATGTTTGGCTAATGGTTACATTAAGAACATTTTATGGTCTGTTTTATTTTGGAATCATACAGATTAAATTCTGGTTTAGGGTAGTGATGCTGGTTTTCTACATGTCTTGGAAAAAGAGAGATTTGATTTGGTGAATTTAAATACAGAAAAAAATTAAAAGGGAATCTGAAATTTAAAGGTATTCATTTGAACTGTTCCTAAAGGTTTTTGAAGAAAAGATAATAAGAGACTAAAAGTTGAGGTTATTCGTAATTTGGCTGTTTTCTAAAAATAGTTTTATTTTATACAAATTGGTTCAAAAGTTGGTTGCTTCAGTGTAAGCTTGTTAATTCATAAAAGGGAAAAGAGTTAAAATATTTACTGATAGTTAAATACATCATTGGTGTTACATATGATTTGGGAAAGGTATGGAAACAGGAAGTTTCTTATTTTCACTTATAGAACAACTTGCTGAATGCAAATGTGGAATTCACTCTAACAATTATGATTATTCCACAGGGAAAATGCTAGTGCTGATACTAGCTGGAGCAGTTTCTAGATTGCCTGAATGCATTGATGAACTAACTAGAATATGTTTTTGATGTTGATATGTTTACAGGAGGTGATGAGATGATGTTGCTATGTCCGGATGAGCCTAACTTGATAAATTTGGGCTTGCAGGACTCTTTTGAGGAAAATTGTTGTGTGACCTTGATACAACATTTGTTATAGATTCTTTAAGGGAAGCGCATGCTTCTTAGAGAGGAAGAGATGACGTTTAGGAATTTATGACTGACTGATGACTGACTGATCCAAACAGAGAGTGACTATGGGGGTTTTATGGTTTTATGAATATAGCTTTAGTAGTTTGGATTTGTGATAGGATTGTGAGGGTTTGATATGATATTGCTGAGTTGAAAATATTGGACTGTATTTAACCCAGAGTGAGAATTTTGTTTTGTTTGAGTATATTTGATAAGAATTACAGAATACAGCGGACAGATGGAGAATGGAATGGTGGAATGGAGATTCGAACTTGGACTTACCCACAAGAAAATGCGTTTTGGAAAAAGGAAGGATATGAGAATAAAAATGGAGGTTGTATGGTCTGCATAAAACATTTATCTTGAGATTTTGCTAAGTTAACACATGGAAAGATCATGCCTCTACAGTTTGTGTGATATCAAGAGGAATGCATTATTTTAGCATACAAGAGGATTTGTAATGGATGCATAGACATTTTGTCAGTTCTTCATATGTGGGATAAGTATTATGAGAAAAGGAATTTAAACATGATAAGCTTCACAGTTAAGGTTAGAGAAACTATTTGGGTATTGATAGATGGATTTTGTAGAGTTCAATTTTTGGAGAAGTGATACTGTTTAATGATTGTTGATGGGAAGAAGTTTTAGACTTCTCAGGGGCTCAGTGATCAAGCTTTTGTTAATTTAGATTATTTTCGATGGGATTTTTCTTTGAGGTTATGTAATGATAATGGGTCACACTTGTTTAAGGAAGTTATTTTGGTGTTGATAGGATTCAACATTGTGTTAATCACTTCAGTTGAATGAGAGAACAGAACTTTGAAGACTAAGTCAGACGACAAGAAGTCAGTTACCTTTAACTGACCTGTGAGAATGTGCTTGTTTATCACTGTGCAACCTTTTTGGAGTCTATTTTGTGTGAGATTCACAGGCAGGTGAAGGAGACTATTGCTATGACTGGACCGCTGCATGATTTGATACCAGAGGACTGGATCGTGGTGAAGGACCTGAAACGCCTGGTAAAACCCAAGGTGGACGGGGCCATACCAGATTCTCCTGACGACTAATCTGGCGGTTAAGATCGAGGGGAGAGCAACGTGGATACACGCTAACCATTGCGTGCACCTTGTCTGGAGACGGAAGCAGAGGATACGCGTTCTGCGTAGTACCAAGGAATTTCCGAGCTGTGCGCAAAGTGCAGTGTCGTTGAAAGTTGCCCTGAGCAATTTGATCGTCGTTTGCAATCGATTCGACTAGACTACACCGCCTGACAGAAGTTTGCCTACATCCAACTGAAGATGGCATCAGTTCCGACAACCTGGACTTTGTGGTGTACGGGGTACAATGGGTTTTGTCTTGAGACTAGCATTTCTTATGTTAATGTTTGAATTATTTTTCTTAATTAACTGTTTGGGTTTATGGAATTGTAAAAAAAAAATATATATATATTTTGGAATTGTCATGGAAATTTTGGAATACAGTTAATGTGTGTGTTTCATATATGAGGAATGTGTTTTAACGGAAGTATAAAGTTGATTAAGAGTCAACTCCATTTGGTAGAGATGCCATTTGCAGTTTTATAACTAGGAGACGGGAAGTCTGGGTGACCTGAGAGAGTTCTTGTCACCTGGGGAGGAAGAGACAGTTGGTCTGGAGACAATGTGGATTCAACTGTATTGTTATTGTGATCTGCTGCTCTGACCCTTCCTGTAGACTTGTTTGAAGTGGCCCACACAAAGGACAGTTGACCATTTGACTGGTGAACCCCTGTGGTTTTACTATCTACTGGTTTGGGGAGAGAGGCCACAATAAAGAACCGTGGGAACTTGATATGAAGTCACTGTCACTGAGCAGTGCTGACCAATCACAGAGTTCAGAATAACCATTTGATCTAAAGTTTATATAAGGCAGGGTTTTGGGGTTGTTCTGTATCACTCTGGCGAACGACCTGTGGCTAGCACCTCCTTCGTTATGACTGATCACAAAGTACTTTGTTCAATCTTGATTTGTACAAGCAAAATAAATTTATTGTAACCGCCATCTCTTGACTATTCAAATCTACACAGTGCCGTTAGAATTTTTCCATATCATGGACACAACGCAATTTTGCACGGCCGGGAATCAAACTGGCAACCTTCAGATTACTAGCCTGATTCCCTAACCGCTCAGCCACCTGACTAGTAATAAAGTTATTTGAACATGTCCACCCTTCAGAGTTTGGAATGTGATGCTTGACAAACAGTGAAGAGTTGTACTGTGTCTAAACTGGTTCAACAAGGTTGAAAGAGTCAACTGGTGGAACAATATGCTGTCCTCTTTCTCTCTCTAGTGGTAAAATAGTGAATCATTTAAATCAAACTCAGGAGAAGGTGAGAGATGAACAACAGTGTAAAGTATCACATCATTTCATAGATTATAATATGTTATGAGCTCACAAAGAAACTAAGGCTTGGTACAGTCAACATTCCTGTTCAACAGTAAACAAGTAAAACAATTAAGTACGCTGACTAAGCATGTAATTTGACAAATAGTTGTAGAAAAAAGATACACGGCTTTTGTCATACACCTGATGAAGAAAGTGTTTTGTCCGTCTCTTCATAAACGGCGTGACTAAGTTTAATTAGTATTTTAATTAGTATTTATCAATCTTCAGATTGGGAGAGAAAAACAGACCCCTGGCAATAAATGACAACCCAACACCAGGCTTAGGTCTCAATCATGTCTCTCTCAGCTCTGAAGGCCGGAGGACCATCTTTTATAGGGCACAGGAATGTAAACATAGATAGTGACAGTCAGGCAGTAATGACGTTACAACAGTCTCAGAGAAAGAGATTCACAGCTCCCAACACATGACCACTCAGAATAGAGAGATCATAGTTGGCGCTCTCCTTGTAGTCATGACAAAGGACGTTTACCCAGTACTTTCTCCTGATCCCGAACATCTATTAACCCTGACACATAGACACAACCTACTCTTATTAATAGCAAGCTTAGACGAGAACATACTAACTAGTATCCAATGACTAGTTCTATTGATTGAGTGAATAATGTAAGCTCACAGGAAAACGCAATTTCTTCCACACACCTTATAGCATAAACAGACGTTATATACATTTTTGTTTCAACAAGGCTAAATGACTTCTGATTCAGACACTGTCATACATGAAGAACACCATTCGACCTAAAATATAATCACACCTGTTGATCTTTGTTCTTTGTACATGGATGCTCATGTTAGAGGTTGATTTCCTTCATGACAGGAAGGTTGTAAACACACCCAATGTGCTGTTCTACTGTTCCAGATAGATGTGGTATCAGCTCTAATGACTGTGCTGTTCTACTGTTACAGAGGTCTTCACTGGTAAGATCCTCAGAGAGTGGAGAGTGCTGATATTTTGAATGTATGGAAACACTCTCTCAGTGAAGGTGTGTGTGAATGTGTGTAGGTGTGTGTTTCTATCAGGGTCAGAGAATGACAGCTTTCCTCTGACCCAATCCAGCTGCACTCTGATCCTCTGGGCTTTCTGTCTCACTGTGAGAACAGTGAGTGATCCCTGTGAGGATATTGTGTATTCATCATCATCGAACCAGATTCCCCAGTGTCCACCCTGTAAGATTCCCTTCCTCTGGACAGACTCTGTTACCACACCCAGGTACCAGTGTGTACTGTCTCCAACCTCAACATCCCAGCTGTGTTTCCTTGAGTTAAAGCCCTCAGAGCCCAGGACCCATCCATAGTAATAAAACCTCTCTGGGTTGTCAGGAAGCTGCTGTCTCTCCTGACTGTCTCTCACCCGGGTCAGATCCTCAGACAGGATGAGGTCTGGGTAGGCAGTGTTGGGGTCCAGAGTCACAGGAGCTGAGGAGAGAGATCAGGTTTGTGTTGATGCAGTGTTTGATGTTTACACCCTCACCCACCAGGAGTTGACACCATGACAAACCCAGCAATGATTACTGTACATGTCATGTATGTGGATGTCATTGTTTTTCTAAATACATTGATCATGCTGTATTCAACATATTAGGCTGGTATTGGTGTGAGATGCAATACATAACAATGGTCATGTTCAGTAGCTTGTACTGTCATGGATTGTTTATGGACAGGTATGATCATCATAAGACAGATCATGAACACTAAGACAGGATACTGTTAGTAGTACTATTTGAATATTGATATGATTACTTGATCAAAAACTCACTGTATGAGACAATGTTCTGCATCTTCTGCCAGACTCTGAAGGTCAGGTTGCCCAGGTGTTTGGCCACGTCTATCAGCGCTCCTGAGACCAGCTGTGGATCCGGCAGAGTGGACTGGGCTCTGGAAGAACATTCTGGAGTCAGAGCTGCTGTGGGGTTGGGTTCACAACCACAGAGAAGAGAGAGATAGGAGGCAGGTTACTTACCTTTTCACTGTGTCCTTGTAGTTCTGTGGAGATACAGAAGATGAAGTTAGACACTCATAAACACACCCAGCCAGCCATTCCATATGAATGTAGAGAGATCAGTCCTGACCTGCAGGAATGAGATGTCTTCAGCTCTCAGCTCCTCCTCTATGGCTCTGATTGTGTGTGAAAGTGTTGATATCTCTTTATTCAGCCCCTCAATCTTCTCCTTCATCACCTGACTCTTCTGCTCCTCCTCCTTCCTCACTGCAGCTATCCTGGCATCCTGTTCCTCTTGTAGAAACTGGTGAAGCTTATAAAACCTCTTCATAATTTGTCTCTCTGTGTGCTTGGTCTGGACCTGGAGACATGGAGGTTCATACAGACGTTCAGCTGACCAGAGTTTTTATTTATTTATGTCAAAACTGTGTTGTATTATTTGATTAATAAACATTTGTACCTTAATGTGATTTGCTGTTTGATCGCAGGTTTGTTTAACTTCATTAAAGATCTTCAGCTTCTCCTGTAAGGACTTCAGAGCAGGCTGGAGTTCCTCCTGGGATGATACAAAACATGTTTTCAGAAACAATGGTTTGTCATCAAATTTTTTGACAAAACCCATTCGAAAAGTAAAAACAAGTTGACAGGAATATGATTTTTCACATACAATAAATAAAGCATACGTATGTATACTTTATATTTTGTTTCTGTAAGGTATAGGGATATGTATGTAAAGTTGATCATATATCTTGTAGTTAGTTATCATACCTTGAGACCCTGTGCAGCTTCATCGATGGGTCTGAATCTGTGGTTGGAGTGTAGTTTAGAGTCCCGACACACCACACACACTGTCTGTTTATCATCCAGACAGTAGAGCTTGAGTTTCTCACTGTGCAGACTGCAGAGCACCTCAGACCCTGCTGAAGCTCTCTGACGTCTCTCCTGTAAGAAGGACTCACACAGGTTCTTCAGAGCCAGGCTGAGGGGAGGGGAATCCCTTGATGACTTTCTTCTGCAAACTGGACAATTCTTTTCTTTATTCCCCTTCCAGTATTCCTGCAGACAGGCTTTACAGAAGCTGTGGCTACATGACAGCAGGACAGGATCTTTAAAGATGTCACAGCACACAGGACAGGAGAGATCCTCCTCTGGGAGAGACGAGCTGGATGCCATTTTCTGACCCAGTCACACCCTCCTGCCGTGATCTGAAGTTTACTTTCACTTTGGTGTCAAAGTGTTTAAAACGTACTGATCCAGTCAGAAGCTAGTTAAAGTCTCTGTAAATTAAAGTATTTCCTCCTGTAGTTGTGTAAAGGCAGGATCTCTCTTCTCAGTGTGAGTTGTGAGTTGTGTCCAGTTTTTTCTCAGAGCAGAAAGGTGGATCTCAGAGCCTGTTGGTGAGCAGAGAAACACTGAACTCTGCTCCCTGTATTCTGACAGGTGAGTCACGTAGTAGGCGGGGCTTCAGGAGACCAGGAAGTAAACTGTATCAGTGTGTATTGAATGAACAGCAAAATGATTAACAGGTCTCTCTTTAAAAACGTACAAAAATAACCTTTCCCTGGTAGCAGTGGCAACATGCAACCACAGAGGGGCAGCACATTTCTCACAGAGGCAGAAATTATAATCTCTCCTGATGGAGGGGTTTATATACCAACCTTGTACACACACATACACACACACACAGACAAAAACACTGGAATACTCAAGTACTGAATCCAGTGAATCTTTATTGAACTGAACAGAAGAGAAAGGAGGACTTGAGTGACAGTCTGGTGTAGCACAGTCCACAGACAAAGCACGGTACCATCACACCTTCTCCTACCCCCGACAAGGAAAGGGTCTTCCCCCTTTGTCCTTCTCCCAGAGGAGAAGCTTCAAAGCTTCTGACCCAGCATGGGGTCAGATACAGAGGCCACACGGCCCACAGTATCAGACAAAGGATTTACAAGGAAGAACTTTCTTATGTGGATTTACAAACATATTCTCAAGGACTACATGGCTCATGGACACTATTTCAATGACAGTAGTTGATGTGTTATAATGTGTGTTTTTCCCATTTACTTAGAACGTTGTTTAATTGAGGTTTGATTATAACTTCCCTTCAAGTATAGTTAAGTCAGCCAATCTTGATATCAAAATGATTGTACCATACTAACAAAACCATTTACGAATGTTGTATTGTTATATTCTGAAGTTTGAGCATTCCATGGACAGTTGAAATAACGGAACTCAAAAGGTACAGCTACTTCACACCTAGGCAGATCTCAGGACGACGCCCAGGTGGGGGGAAACTGACCAATGAAAGAGGTCACCTTCACGGGGACCCCCCCTTGTTCTTTGGAGTATAAAACCCCCAAACGTACAATCACCCTCGCTTGTTCGTAGGATTAAACTGAAGTGCTAGCTACATTTCTAAACTATTCCTCTCAACCTGCAAATTCACTGAGCGCCCGGAACTTTGGCCAAAGATTCCGTTGTTCTATTTTTGTTGGACGATAACGAAACCATTGACTCTACCCTTCTTCAAACCGACAAAAGTAACTACGATTTGCAATATTTCTTACCGGTGACATATTGGCATGTTGTGATTAAATTGTTGATGTTTGATTGTATTTTACAAATGAGTTAGCTTAACCCTTGCTAAGTCAGTTGCCCCTGCTCGTCCATTGTTACCACAAAGGCCTACCTGTCCCTCTCTACCCCTCTCTCTCTCTCCCTCCCCCCTTTACACGCTCTACACAGCCATTGTGTTGCTCGCCCTCATTTGCATCCAGCCACTGTAATACTCTGACTAACCCATAACTTATCTGGTATTTGTTCATTATAATTACATTCTCCTAAATAAATCATTGTGTATAATATTCGCGTATCACTCACGTTATCTGATCTGCTCTACTTTCATAGAATTCACGACTTAAGATTAGACTGATTATTACAAAGGCTATTATTTAAATATTATTCAATAAGGTTTCCTCTATCCCTTTAACAATAAGAGGTGGTGCCCCAGACTTTATGATAAATTAAGTATTTCTATCTTTAAACGAGCAAACCCCGCTACACTGGTCTCTGAACAATCTCATCTCTGTTCATAAAATACAGGTGTTTGAGGTGTGTGTGTGTGTGTCTGTGTGTATGAGTACGTGTTTGTGTGTGTCTGTGTGTGTCAGCGAGATGAATTGCAGAAGGAGTGTGGTTATTCCACCACCAGACGGAATGGCAACTGTTACAGATGACATGTCACCTGACATGAGTAAAAGTAGTTCCCAGCTTCTGATCCAGGATCAGATCTCCAGCTCCTCCCAGTGATTAATACTGGACTGCAATGAGAGGAGGCTGGCCCTACACCAGTGGATACCAGACAGCCTCTCCCTCCTGCTCCAGTCATGGAGGAGTCTGGAGTGGACAGACATACATTCTCCTCACTGTTGTTCCCTTTAAGTCGATCCTCATAGGCAGAGCCGGCCTTAGGGTTTTGGGGGCCCTAAACAAAAATAGTGTATGGGGCGCTTTTGTTTTTTGTTTTTGGGGGGGGGCGTATATATTTAAAGTAATTCATGATATAAAGACCTGGGTCCTGGGTCTTCGGTGGCACTAGTAGACAGACTCATCTGTACTCTGAGAGCTGTGCAGCTTTCACCATCTGAGTGATGCATAGAAGCATCTCCTTCCAATGACACACACACCTCCTTTCCACACATAATATGTGTGTTTTTCAGGAATCATCATTGATGTGTGTGTCTACGTTTGTGTGGGTGTGTTTCCAGTGAGTGTATGCATGTAGGTGAGCATATGAGTGTTTGTGTGTGAGTGTAGGCGAGTGTGTGAACATGTATGTGGATTGGGTGAGTGTGTGTGGTTGTGGTTCAGGTAAGTGTGCGCATGTGTGTTTGGTGTAGATGTGTGTCAGCCTGTATAGGTGTGTGTGTTAGTTTCTTCTTCATGGGCTCTAAGTCCGTAGAAAGGCTAAGTGACTCAATCCAGAAGCACAGTGGATTAAGTCAATTAACACTCACTGACCTCTCACCTTTGACCTTTGACCCCAAGACCTCACACGTACACAAAGCGCCCAAAGTAGCATTTCAACATAAAACATTTGTAAAACCTCTAGTTCTCGTTTACTCTCAGTAGATTGATGAACAGTCATCTTTATACAGTATAATATATTCAATCCACCTGGGAAACCAAGCATGAGAACGTAAGACCAAAGTGTTTTTGGCAAAATGATGACCACTGTGGAGTTCTCTCGTTCTGATAGGAGGAGTCAGGTGGCTGAGCGGTTAGGGAATTGGGCAAGTAATCAGAAGGTTGCTGGTTCGATTCCTGGCCGTGCAAAATGATGTGTCCTTGGGCAAGGTACTTCACCCTACTTGCCTCGGGGAATGTCCCTGTACTTACTGTAAGTCGCTCTGGATAAGAGCGTCTGCTAAATTACTAACTGTAAATTTAGCTGACAGCATGGTGTGTGTGTGTGTGTACAGCTCCGCCTCACCTGAGTCCAGGTTCCAGGGGTCTGTGGCAGCAGACATTGGTGGGATGAGGTACGAGACTGGCTGCTCCGCCACAGGGGGTCTGCCTGGCCGTCGGCGCTGGCACAGGGTTTCTGAGGGCAGCCTTCAGGGGCACGAGGGAGAGAGAGAGAAGGAGAGAGAGGAGAAAGAGAGACAAAGTCAGGTAAGAACAGCAGAAGAAAAGCACATGTACCGGAGGATTGGTGTGTTACCGTAGGAATAATTTAGTAGAGGGTGAAGTTCCCTCTCTCTATCTCTGCTTCTACTTCCATCTCTTTCTCCCTCCCTCTCGCCCTCCCTCTCTCTTTTCTTTCTCCCTCTGTCTTCATTCTCTGTCTCCCTCGCTTCGTCCCTCTTTCTCTTCTTTCTCCTTCCCTCGCTCGCTCCCTCCCACCCTCTCTGCCCCTCTCTTTCTCTCTCTCTCCCTGTCTCTCCACCCCTCCCTCTCTTCCCCCTCTCTTTCTCTCTCCCCCTGTCTCTCCATCCCTGCCTCTAATGTTCCGTTCCACTAACAATCAACGGCTATTCAAGCTAGACAAGTTCAGATTATGCACGCACAATAGGGCAATTTAGAAAAGCTTTTTCAACCCTGGGGGCACCAGGCAGTCACCCCCTGAGTCTTCCAGTGGGCCTGGATACACCCATGGGGACAGTATATTGCATCTATAATATTGGGGAAGCCCTAAGGAGAGGATTAAGTAATACAGAGGCTTGTCAACCTTTAAACTACTTTAAACAATGAAAATACTTTATGTCGTTGAATAAAAAGTCAAATTAGTTAACAACACATTCTTCTGTGGTGTGATGAACTTAAAATTCATTTTCAATTCCACTTTACAGCATCTTTAAGAGTTGCTAAAGTGTTTTTCTTTTTAAAGAATGACAATAATACCTATCTAGATAAACTAAGCTGAGCCTGCTGAACCTATCGCTTCTCCACAGATACTGGTAAGGGAAGCACAGTGCATTACTACTGTCTCTGAAGACCCTTGGGGCTGGTGGGATAAATGCTCTTTGTATAATCTGAACACCTTCATCCACAGGGTCGTCGAAGAACCGACACGTCATATTTGGTTTTAACTTGTCTAGACGCACTGCTTAGTTTAGGCCTTATCTGATGTCAATTAATGAACCAATGGCTTTTGAAAACAGTGAATGTGACATCAATTTGTGTTTATTTAAATTAATATGTTCTTTGGAGATAAAGTAAACACGTACATTAATTTAAGATGAGTCATATCGTGAAAAACTAACTAATAACTAATGATTACTTTATAACTTTTATACTGTTTGGAATGCACGTTTCTTGTAAGAGTAAAACCTCCCATATTGTGATACTATTTACTACAAATACTAACCTGAAAATCAAACCTTTTCACGTATACCACCTGTACCTCTTGCCATTGATGTAATCATAGATGTAATGCCTCCACTTTGTGTGTGTAGTATAGGGGAAAGAATCTCGACAGTAATGACAAAAGGCAACATTCTTTCAATTTTTTAGGTGTGTCCCAACTCCCAATGTAAGAAATATTTAACTATTACAGGAAACCCCTTGCCAAAAAGGTTGGAGACAGACTGGGGAATTAGAGCCTGACGTACTGAGATAATAGATATTTATCTAGACAGGAACAGGGCTGGAGACAGGGAGGCCTCATTTGGGATGGGCCTGGTTGCCCCCCTGGGATATGCCTATTTATGTCATTCTACTGCTTATCATTTTCTCCCCAGAAGCTGGAGAGGTTGTTGCTCCCTCGTAATATTGAGGACAACTAGAGCCGTCATCCCCGTTTCTAAAGCCCAGAGCTTGATCAAGCCCTGTATCAAAACACACCCCACAGCGCTAGAGAGGTCCAAAAGGTCTAGAGCAGTCTTCAGTGTGGAGGCCGCTAGGAACTGCGCGTAGGCTGGTCCCATATACCTGCTTTTGGACTTGGATTTTTGGCAGAACATATTAATATTATTTCCTCTTCATTAAATACATTTGCAAATCACACTGTAGCAGGATTCAAAACAGTGAACGCAGAGGTGCAGGCAAACCCCTTTTCTAGGGCAAGGCAGCATATATATACTGTATATCCCCTGTTATAGGTTCTCCTCACTATTATTTGAAATCCCCACTGACTACTGTTGTATGATCCTTAAGACCAAGTACATTTGTGAGGGGACTCGTAAAATGTATCTCCCAGTGTTAACACTAATAGACTCCTTGTTTGTCAAGAGGTCAGTGGTCTTTAACCACTGCTCAATTAACAATAACTAATGATTACTTTATTACTTTTATACTGTTTGGAATGCTCTGAATATAATAAAGAACATTTGAACTATACCCTGCTATATTATCTCATGAGAACATGGAACGTCAGGGCCATTTCTAGGAGCCTTATCTGAAGCCTAAACAAACTATCTAGCAACATGAATGCAGCGTCTTCTGTTTGGGCTTGCGAAGGCTGTGTTGATGTCAACCCCCAACATTTCTTGTGAGAGTAAAACCTCCCATATTGTGATACTATTTAACTGCCCTTCATTACTGTATTCTTTGTGCAGTCCTCTGAGATGCTCAACTTGGGTGTATCAGACAACTGCACCTTACAGATCTGTAATAAATATGTTGATATTGTCTTGAACTTGTGCTTAACTATTCCCTTCATTGACTTGGTACTTTCAGAGCACTTGGGTCCTATATAAATACGTCTTCACTCTTTACACCAAACACAGACAGAACAAAAGTCCTCTGTCTTTGTTTCCTTCTGTTTTAAATTCTTTGCAACACAGCTAACACAGAGCAGGCTAGTTCAGAGGTATAAGTTACCTTGGTTACTTAGCTAGGAGTAAAATAAACCACCATAAGGTGGGAAGCGGCCAACCTGGTGACTTGGTGCAGCCAGAACAACTTAGAGCTCAATGCTCTTAAGACAGTGGAGATGGTTGTGGACTTCAGGAGGAACACAGCCCCACTCACCCCCATCACCCTGTGTGACTCCCCAGTCAACACTGTGGAGTCCTTCCGCTTCCTGGGCACTATCCTCTCCCAGGACCTCAAGTGGGAACTGAACATCAGCTCCCTCATCAAGAAAGCACAACAGAGGATGTACTTCCTTCGGCAGCTGAAGAAGTTCAACCTGCCAAAGACAATGATGGTGCACTTCTACTCAGCCATCATTGAGTCCATCCTCACCTCCTCCATCACCGTCTGGTACGCTGCTGCCACTGCGAAGGACAAGAGCAGACTGCAGCGTATCATCCGCACTGCTGAGAAGGTGATTGGCTGCAATCTTCCTACCCTCGAGGACCTGTACACCTCGAGGACCCTGAGGCGAGCGAGGAAGATTGTGGCCGACTCCTCCCACCCTGGACACTCCCTGTTTCAGTCACTCCCCTCCGGCAGAAGGCTGCGGTCCATCAGGACCAATACCTCACGCCACAAAAACAGTTTCTTCCCTTCCGCTGTTGGCCTCTTCAACTAGGCCAAGGGACCACACTGACTCTAATGACTTCCTGCTTAAAACACACTGCTTTTTGCACTGCATTACAACATTGTATCTTGTACATTTGTATTTGTTTTGTAATATTTGTATTTTTGTATTTTTATATTGTAATTTACAGCAACTTATATTTTATTTTATTGTATATTTAATTCTATTCTAATCCCACTTAGTACTGCTAGTTTATGTACCCTTAGTATAGATAGTCCACATATTTAAATTTTAGGTCCCTATATGTTTATTGTATGCACCTTCCTGCCAAAGCAAATTCCTTGTCTGTGCAAACTTTCATGGCGAATAAATCCCATTCTGATTCTGATTCTGATAATGAAACAGAACTCTCTTTTCCTTAATCTACATTGATGAAATATCCAACTCTTTCTCAGAAAAAAACAACCTTTTCACTAGTAGCAGTGGCAACATTAGACCACAGCACATTTCTCCCTCTAGCATGAATCTGTGTGTGTGTATTCAGGGGTGTATGGATGACACATGGTTTGTCGATGTTCATAAAATCATCAGGTCCTGTTGTGATGTGTGGAAATACAGACAGACACAAACATACACAGATACACTAGTGCACACACACACAGACAAAAACACTGGATTACTCAAGTACCGAATCCAATGAATCTTTATTGAACTGAACAGAAGAGAAAGGAGGACTTGAGTGACAGCCTGGTCTCTGAACAATCTCATCTCCAGGGCTGCCAACTCTCACGCATTGGCCGTGAGACACACGCATTTCAACCATTTCACACGCTCTTGTATATCTCACGCTGAAAAAGCAACGCCAACCATGTAGCCCTGATAACGTTGTAAACAGTAACGTATGAGGCAACATAGACGCGCTTGTGAAAGCTCGCCTGGGGTGTGGGGTGGGGGGGAATTATGGTTGGCCCCCCAAAATACCAAATCTCACTCCAAGGTTTTTGGAAAAGTTGGCAGCTCTGCATCTCTGTTCACAAAATAGAGGTGTGTGTTTGAGTTTGTGTGTGTGTGTATGAGTACGTGTTATTCTAACAACAGTCGGAATGACGACAGATGACATGTCACCTGACATGAGTAAAAGTAGTTCCCAGCTTCTGATCCAGGACCAGATCTCCAGCTCCTCCCAGTGATTAATACTGGACTGCAAGTAGAGGAGGCTGGCCCTACACCAGTGGATACCAGACAGCCTCTCCCTCCTGCTCCAGTCATGGAGGAGTCTGGAGTGGACAGACATACATTCTCCTCTCACTTTTGTTCCCTGTAAGTCGATCCTCATAGGCAGAGCCGGCCTTAGGGTTTTAGGGGCCCTAACAAAAATAGTGTATGGGGCGCTTTTGATGTTTTTTTTTTTGGGGGGGGGGGGGGCGCACCAATTTCGAGGCCCTAAACAAATGTTTAGTTTGTTTATTGGGTCGGGCTGGCCCTGCTCATAGGTCACCAGACCAACACTTCACAACACACCAGGCAGCCATTTTAGAAAACATACAAAAACAACTAAATGGTTTTCATGACATTGTGACCACTGGACAGACTTTTGACATAGTAAACCATAAAAAAACCATTAAAAAGTAATTGTTTACAGTACACATAGTACATATTTAAAGTAATAAAGTATATAAAGACGACAGTTTGAAGAGTGTCCTGGGTGTTCGGTGACACTAGTAGACAGACTCATCTGTACTCTGAGAGCTGGGCAGCTTTCACCACCTCAGTGATGCATAGAAGCACCTCCTTCCAATGACACACACACCACACACCTCCTTTCCACACATGATGTGTGTGTTTGCCATGAATCATCATGTACACTACCGTTCAAAAGTTTGGGGTCACTTAAAAATGTCCTTATTTTTAAAAGAAAAGCACTGTTTTTTTTCAATGAAGATAACGTTCAATTAATCAGAAATACACTATACATTGTTAATGTGGTAAATGACTATTCTAGGTGGAAACGTCTGGTTTTTAATGAAATATCTACATAGGTGTATAGAGGCCCATTTCCAGCAACTATTACTGTATGTGTTCGAATGGTACATTGTGTTTGCTAATTGCCTTAGAAGACTAATGGATCATTAGAAGGATTAGAATTAGAATGCCAAAGGTCTGCAATGTTGTAATTGCTGCAAATGGAGCATTATTTGACAAAAGCAAAGTTTGAAGAACAAAATTTATATTTCAAATAAAAATAATTATTTCTAATAATAATAATTAACCTTGTAAATGTCTTGACTATATTTTCTATTCATTTTGAAAGTTATTTGATAAATAAAAGTGTGAGTTTTCATGGAAAACACGAAATTGTCTGGGTGACCCCAAACTTTTGAACGGTAGTGTATGTGTGTGTCTACGTTTGTGTGTGTTTCCAGTGAGTGTATGCATGTAGGTGAGCATATGAGTGTGTGAGTGTAGGCGAGTGTGTGAATATGTATGTGGATTGGGTGAGTGTGTGTGGTTGTGGTTCAGGTGAGTGTGCGCATGTGTGTGGTGTAGGCGTGTGTAAGCCTGTATCGGTGTGTGTTTGTTAGTTTCTTCTTCATGGGCTCTAAGTCCGTAGAAAGGCTAAGTGACTCAATCCAGAAGGCACAGTGGATTAAGTCAATTAACACTCTAGAACTGCCTTCATCACTGATATCTCACCTTTGACCCCTACCTATATGACCTTTAGAATGACCACACCCCCAAGACCTCACACAAAGCGCCCAAAGTAGCATTTCAACATAAAACATTTGTAAAACCTCTACCTCTCGTTTACTCTCAGTAGATTGATGAACAGTCATCTTTATACAGTATAATCCATTCAATCCACCTGGGAAACCAAGAACGTAAGACCAAAGTGTTTTTGGCAAAATGATGACCACTGTGGAGTTCTCTCGTTCTGAAAGGAGGAGCAAACTGCTGTGACGGGAGGATGACACGGAGAGACGGGCCGTCATGTTTTCCCATCATGCTTTTCGACATTCCATCCGTCCTCAGAAAGTAATTCCCGCGTGGGTACAATCTATCGTCACAGTAACATAAACCTCCGTTCATACATGTGATGTCCCGGTTAGTAATGTAACATAACAGAACATACCAGTCTGGTTGCTGTCTGCCCCCCAATAGAACATAAATTCAGACAAATATATAAGATATTTACAGTGGGGCTGCTGGCATCCAGACCTCATGGTTGATGCTGGAACAAAAACTGCATGACTCAGCTTAGAACAGAACAATGAGAAACACCGTCTCACAGACCACCTGTCTGTACCAGAAACACCGTCTGACAGATCACCTGTCTGTACTAGAAACACCGTCTGACAGACCTGTACTCGTCCTCAGAAGAAAGAAAAATAACCAACAGGAAGGTCAATAACTCTGCTAGAACATGATCCAGTAGCTATTATTATTCTGTATATATATATATATCTATATATACTGTATTCAAAGGACTCCTGAAAACTCCCAAACACAATACAAAGCAGGCCGAGCCAGTTCCTATGTACAGATATACAGTCTTTCTTTGCTGTGCTCCCTTGGCCATCCATCTTCTTCTAGTCCTCATAATCAAAAACAGATTTCTGTACATCCTCCCCCCATCCCCTCCTCCCACCCCAACCCAGCCCCATCTCACTGGGGGGTTGCTATTGGACAACCCCTCGTTCCGTCTCTCCTCTGATTGGTCATTAGATACAACCTCCCGTCGCCACCCTCCTCCAGATGAGCTACTTCTTCACTCTCATTGGGCGTTAAATGAACCACTCCTTCTTTGATTCGTCGATGGCCTCCGGGTTGGGGTCGGAGCCGATGATGGCCGCGTCGGCCGATTCGCCGCCGCCTGACTCCGCCCCTTTTGCCTCATTGGTGTGATAGGTGCCCTTGTGGCGGAACATGTAGCGAATCAGGAACACGAGCGTGCACAGGATGGTGAAGATCACCACGGCGATGATCCCTGCATGGAGACAAGATAGACGGGATGACATCATTCTCTATCCATCGCTCTGGATCATCTGGATTAGTCATTTCCCACTAACTTTGAGATTTGCTTTTTGGGGGGATTACAACGAGCGTCATGTGGAGCGTTTATATAACGTACGACCAACGCACCTCCGATAATAGCAGAGTTCCTGTTGACTCCACCTGGAATCACCCTCTCCTCATTGAAGGGGAACTCTGTACCTTGAAGGAAAGAGGGAGAGAGGGTGGAGAGAGAGGGGGAAAGAGGGATGAGGAAAGTGTGTGTGTGTATGTGTGAAGCCCCAATCAATACAATTGACCACAGCTTATCCCATCAATCAACATCATGAAAGAAAAGCAACATCCGGAACAATGAAACAACACGACAGCTGACAGCACGGTGTGTGTGTGTGTGTACAGCTCCGCTTCACCTGAGTCCAGGTTCCAGGGGTCTGTGGCAGCAGACATTGGTGGGATGGTGAGAGGAGACGCCCCACAGTTGGACTCCACTAGCTTGCCCTGGTACGAGACTGGCTGCTCCGCCACAGGGGCTCTGCCTGGCTGTCTGGCCGTCGGCACCGGCAGGGCTGGCACAGGGTTTCTGAGGGCAGCCTTCAGGGGCGCAACGCCGTTGAACTGGACCCGGGAGAGACACCCTACGAACCCTGGACTGTTGTAGCGCTCTATCAGCTCTGGATCTATGCGACCAGTCTCTGTAATGGGGGGGAGGGGGGAGGGAGAGAGATAGCAAGAAAGAGGAGAGCGAGAAGGAGAATGAGGAGAGAGAGAGGGAGAGAGAGGAGAAAGAGAGACAAAGTCAGGTAAGAACAGCAGAAGAAAAGCACATGTACCCGATATTGGTGTGTTACCGTATGAATAATTTAGTAGAGGGTGAAGCTCTCCCACCCTCTCTCTATCTCTGCTTCTACTTCCATCTCTTTCTCCCTCCCTCCCTCTTTGTTTACTTTCTCCCTCTGTCTTCATCCTCTGTCTCCCTCACTTCTTCGCTCTTTCTCTTTCTCCTTCCTTCCTTCCTTCCCTCTCTCGCTCCCTCCCTCCCTCCCTCTCTTCCCCCTCTCTTTCTCTCTCTCCCTGTCTCTCCATCCCTCCCTCTCTTCCCCCTCTCTTTCTCTCTCTCTCCCTGTCTCTCCATCCCTCCCTCTCTCTCCATCCCTCCCTCTCTTCCCCCTCTCTTTCTCCCTCTCTCCCTGTCTCTCCATCCCTGCCTCTCTTCCCTCTCTCTCCCTCTCTGCCCTATCCCCTGTCTCTCTCTCCCTCCCACATTCTCCCCTGTTGTTCATCTCATACACAGTCTTCAAAGACAGAGGGAGGTTCAAACACAACGGAAAACACACACACACAAACACACGCACACAAGCACACGCTTTGGTGCAGTGAAACTGCAGGCTTCACACTAAACCCAAAGCTAACACCAGAGACTAAGGAGCTCAGATGCACCGAAGTTTAATCTGAATAAACAAATGAAGAGCCTCAAACAGGATCCAGCCCCAGCAGAGAATACACCTCCTCCACCCTCTCAGACTGTGTGTGTGTGTGTGTGTACTGTATGTGTGCATGTGTGTGCGCGTGTCCGTATGTGTGTGGGTGTCTGTGTGTGCAAACGTGTGTACGTGTGCAATGGTACGTGTTTGTGTACGTGCGAAGGTGTGTGTGTGTGTGTGCAGGTGTGTGCTTGTGTGTGTATAGGTGTGTGTTGGGGCACAGTGAATCACCTTCCGTGTTCCCCTCCACTTTCCATGCAGTGATGTATG
>NC_085032.1:6020926-6028426 GCF_963692335.1 Osmerus eperlanus | reverse complement strand
GAGAGAGAGAGAGAGAGAGAGAGAGAGAGAGAGGGAGAGACAGAGAGAGAGAGAGACATAGAGAGAGAGAGAGAGAGAGAGAGAGAGAGAGAGAGAGAGCCATAGAGACAGAGAGAGAGAGAGAGACAGAGACAGAGAAATGCAGATGTTACGCATTTTCATTCTCCGTCAAATTTAACCGTAGGATTTCTTTGAAGGTGTTCAGGTTTGTCTCCCCCTTGTGGCTTAAAAATGTCAACGCACGAGACGAGCCTGGGCAGCCATTTACCCGTGCGGCAGAGGGAGAACATTTCCAACTCCCGCTGAACAATCTTCCATCTGCATTTGAACGCAACTTGTGCGTGTGTGCGTGCGTACCTGTACAGTGATGGTCCGGTTGACCCTGGTCATGTTGACACTGTGGGGCTGACCGTTAGCCAGGTTCCTCTGGTCCACGTCCACAGAGAAGGGCTCCTTCTGCCCCCCCAGCTGGTACCTCATCTGCAGAACACCTGGGGACCCACAGCACAGGGCTAGGCTGTGTGTGTGTGTAAGTAGCTGTTTGTGTGTGAGTGTATCTGTCTGTGGGTGTGTGCGAGAGAGTTGATGTTTATGTGTGTGTGTGTGTGTGTCTGTGAGTAGGTGTTTGGGTGTGTTCATGTGTGTGGGAGAGAGATTGTGTGTATTTGAGTGTGGAATATAGGGACTTCTAATGTGTGTGTGTTTCTGTATGTGTGTGTGTGTGTCTCACCGTTCTGTCGTAGTACGATGGCCAAGTAGTCCTCGGTCTTGGTGCTCACGTACAGCAGGATGGCCGGAGCGCTCGACGTGCTGAAGCTGAACGCCACTTCCTCTGTTGTCAGGTTCACTTCCTGTGGGGTCAGAGGCTGTAGCGCCATCCTGCCGTCCTTATTGGCTGCTGCTGCTGCTTCAGGCAGGAAGTTGTATCGAATCAGAGTTCCTGCCTCGAAGAAACCTCCCACCTCTGAGCAGGGATAGACCACACACACATCCACACACACACACACACACACACACACACACACACACACACACACACACACACAAATGAATCAGTCCAGGGGTTATAATGTGGCAGGTGTTAAATTGTTCCAGTGTGTGATATAAACCATTGTTCACGAGTAAATGAGATCAGCTGATGGAACATTCCAGCCATTCCAGAATAGATATTGATTTTCTTTATCGAGCATGAGAGTCCCTCCATAACGTGTGTGTGTGTGTGTCTGCGTGTGTGTGTTAAGATGTGTAGCAAGCCATGCCATACATTAGACATCAGGTGGAAGAAAAGGAGGCAGGGGAAATCATTGGAGATAATAACAAAATGTGTGTGTGTGACTGTTTGTGTGTGTGTGATAGTGTGAGTATCTGTGTTTAGAGTGAGTGTTTGTTGGTTTTACCTTTATGTAACCAGGAAAGTCAGTAAGAACAAACTATTATTTACAAATGCAGCCTGGCAAGTGACAAAAGTCAGTTGAGGAGACAGGGGGCAAAAGGTCTGCGGGATAAAAAACATAAAACCAAGATACTGAAAGCACAACAATAAACACAGATCTAAAGACTCGCACTCAAAGAGCAACATCGAGAAAATAACATAGTCCTCCTCTCGACATTCCCAGACAGGCAAGAATGTTGTTAGTGTCAAAGCATTCTTCACCAGTGAGAAAAAGCTAGTATGGTGATCCATGTTTCCAGCTTCAGGGACTTAAGTCGTGCGTTCCAGTCAATAGCTGCAGCAGACTGGAACGATGAGACACCAAAGGACGTTTGAGATTTGGGGACTTCTGACTGTGTAGGGAAGACTGGGTGTTGTATGCAAGAGGCGCTTGGCACAGCAGGGGGCCGAGGTAGGGGGGTGAGGTAGGGGGGTGAGGTAGGTGGGTGAGGTGGGGGGGTGAGGTAGGGGGGTGAGGTAGGTGGGTGAGGTGGGGGGGTGAGGTAGGGGGGTGAGGTAGGTGGGTGAGGTGGGGGGGTGAGGTAGGGGGGTGAGGTAGGTGGGTGAGGTGGGGGGGTGAGGTAGGGGGGTGAGGTAGGGGGGTGAGGTAGGTGGGTGAGGTGGGGGGGTGAGGTAGGGGGGTGAGGTAGGGGGGTGAAGTAGGGGGGTGAGGTGGGGGGGTGAGGTAGGGGGGTGAAGTAGGGGGGTGAGGTGGGGGGGTGAGATAGGGGGCTGAGGTAGGAGGTTGACCCCGGAGGGGTTGGTAAATAGCAGTTAGCCAGGGGATATTTTGACGTGTGTGTGCAGGGGAGGCCAGTTATCAAGAGAATACAGTGTGCACTTTTGAGGGGGGGGGGGGATGGATGGCAGAGAAACTAAACCTGTCAAGGGTTTTGATGCAAATCTATTTCTGCATAAATTCTGTAAAGTGTGTGTGTCAGAGTGTACGTGTGAGTGTGTGTGTGAGTGTGATTGAGCGTGTACACACTTGTGTGAGTGTGTGTGATCGAGTGCGCTTGTGTGCGAGGGAGGGTGTGTGCTTGTGTGTGCGAGCATGAACAACTGCGTGTGTGTGTGTGTATTTGGTGGTTGGAGGGGAAGGGTCACACGAGAGTGTCAAACCCATGGACCATGTCCTCTGTGTTCCACGCTACACCTCATCCTGTCAGTAAAAAAGCTTGACACAACACGCAACAAAAGAAACCCGTTTTGAGAGTGTAACTTTCCTCAAACGCACGCACGCACACACGCGCAACCAGAGGGACAAACTTTGCCATCTGACACATTCATCCCAAACACAGCTGTTGTCAGGCGCAAAGGATCATGGGGAGCTGAACGGTCTCCCTTATGGCTTGTGTGATCCTGTATGTGTGCGTGCGTGTGTGTCTGCGTGCGTGTGTGTGTGAGTACGCGCTCGTGTGTGTCTCCTCGTGCGCTTGTCTGTGTGTCTGCGTGAATGTATGTGTACGTGTGTGTGTCTGAGTGTGTGTACTTGTCTGAGTGTGTGTGTGTGTGTGTGTGTGTGACCCCGGGGCCCAGAGAGCAGAGGAAGGAGAGATGGTAATAATGCCACTGTCCCCAGAGCCAGGTGTAAATATGGATACAATGGAAATACACAACGCAATTATGGCTGCCTTCATGCATGTTTCATAGAGGAGAGAGGAGAAGAGAGGACAGGAGAGGGGAGGAGAGTGGAGAAGGGAGGAGAGGAGGGGAGGGGAGGGTGGAGAAGGAGATCAATGAGGAGGACAGGGGAGGGGAGAAGGAGGAAGGAGAGGACAGGAGGGGAGAGGACAGGAGAGAGGAGGAGAGGAAGAAGGGGAGATGACAGGAGAGGATGAAAAGGGGAAGAGAGGAGAGGGAAGAAAGAACACAGAGGGGGAGAGGAGGTCCATTGGGGAAGTGACAGGGCTCTGGGACACACACACACACACACTGAGAAGCACACTGTTGGCCCTGCAGTGTTTGATAGAGGTCTTGACAGAATTCCGAGGAAGTACTTTCATGTCTTTGAAGGTCATTAGCATATTCTCATTGTCTGTCACCAACCTCTGACACGCACACACACACGCGCGCACACACACACAGTCACACACACACGCACACACACAGTCACACACACACACGCACACACACAGTCACACACACACACGCATAAGACGCATTCCACTCATCTCATCGCCCCCTGCCTGGTTTAGAAAACACTGCTCAAATTTCGAAAACAAATGAATTCATGTGTCACACAGATCAACGTTGTGTCTGTCCTCCTGACAGTGGAAACACAGCGTCCAACAACAGGGGGGGGTGGTTTCTGGAGAGAGAGATGAGAAGTTAACTTTGCATGCGGCCCGCTTTACCGCGCCAGCATCCACTCTGGAACAGAAGTCCTACACCAGCCTGTCACATCCAGGGAAACTCAGGGGGACACTTCTGGAGCTCCTGTCCAGCTTGTCTCTCTCTCGCCGTGAGCTACTGGACCTTCTCCAGACCTCGAGATGATACATGGCAAGATGGCGCCGATGATGGCTGCCTCGGTCGTTAGGTGCGCTCTTTTTTGTCTTGTTTTGTCTGTTAATTCAGTGTTCTGCCAAGATTTCCGGGGTTCTCTAACTAGAGAAGTACTTCTAAACATCAGGACTACAACTCCTGTGGATTTATTTCCCACTTTTCTGCTTCCAGCGGCAGAATTAGTGGGAATTATAGTCAAGCCGCCCTCGGCTTTGTCCTAGCAGCGAAGCGCCGTAGGAGAGGCAAACGAGCCGGTGCTCTGGTGCGACTCCATCGGCGTGGGGCACGCACAGCGTTACCGGGGATATTTCTCTCCAACTTGCGTTCACTGAGCAACAAACTGGATGAACTTCAGCTACTGGTGTGGAAAAACAGAGACTTTCATTCATCTTCCGTTTTGTGCTTTACGGAGACATGGCTGAGTGAACTGATCCCAGACTCTGCGCTACAGCTAGCAGGTTTCAAACTGCTGAGAGCGGATCGTGACCCTGTGCTCTCTGGCAAAACGAAAAGCGGTGGTATTTGTTTTTACATTAACAGTGGCTGGTGTGAAGATGTGACAGTGATTCTGCAGCACTGTTCTCCTGATCTGGAATCATTTTTTATTAACTGTAGATCTTTTTACTCGCCACAAGCGTTTGCATCATTCATTCTGGTTGGCGTCTACATGCCTCCGCAGGCTAGCGTCAACGAGGCTCAACGTGTGCTCGCCAGCCAGATACTGATTGTGGAGCATGAAAATCCGGATTCCTTGGTTATTGTGCTAGGCGACTTTAACAAAGGCAATCTCACTCAAGAACTCCCAAAATATAGACAATTCATCAAATGCCCTACCAGAGAAGGAAACACCTTGGATCACTGCTACTCTACAATCAGCAAAGCATACCATGCGGTCCCCCGAGCAGCACTGGGTCACTGACCACGCCATGGTCCACCTGATTCCTGCATACAGGCAGAAGCTAAAGCGCTGTAAGCCTGCTGTGAGGACATCAAAACAGTGGACCAGTGAAGCTATGGAGGATCTGCGGGCGTGCTTGGACTGCACTGACTGGGACATGTTCACGACTGCTACCAATAGTCTGGATGAGCTCACAGAGGCTGTGACATCATACATCAGCTTCTGTGAGGACTGCTGTATACCAACACGCACCAGGGTAAGCTACAACAACGACAAACCCTGGTTTACAGCTAAACTCAGAAGGTTGAGGTCAGAGAAAGAGGCTGCGTTTAGGAGTGGGGACAAAGACAGTTTCAAGGAGTCGAAGAACAGGTTTAGCAAGGCGGTGAGGGAGGCTAAACGACTGTACTCAGAGAGACTAAAACACCAATTCTCTGCAAACGACTCTGCTTCTGTCTGGAGAGGGCTTAGGCAGATTACCAACTACAAGCCCAGAGCCCCCCACTCCACTAACGACTCCCGCCTGGCCAACGACCTGAATGAGTTCTACTGCAGATTTGAAAGACAATTGGACAGTCCTGAACTACCCCTTCCCACCCAGGAGGCCTCCCACCCCCCCTCTACAGTGACGACTCTCTCCATTCAGGAGGGTGAAGTTAACAGACTTTTCAAGAGGCAGAATCCCCGCAAAGCAGCTGGGCCGGACTCTGTCTCTCCAGCCACCCTCAAGCACTGCGCTGACCAGCTGTCTCCGGTGTTTACCTACATCTTTAACACCTCCCTTGAGACATGCCATGTGCCAGCCTGTCTCAAGTCCTCCACCATCATCCCTGTGCCCAAAAAGCCAAGGCCAACAGGACATAATGACTACAGACCCATCGCCCTGACCTCTGTGGTAATGAATGTCTTTCGAGCGCCTGGTGCTGGCACACCTTAAATCCATCAGTGACCCTCTACTGGACCCCCTGCAGTTTGCCTACAGAGCCAACAGGTCTGTGGACGATGCAGTTAACATGGCCCTCCACTTCACCCTACAGCACCTGGACTCCCCAGCATCCTATGCCAGGATCCTGTTTGTGGACTTCAGCTCTGCCTTCAATACCATCATCCCCGCCCTGCTTCAGGACAAGCTCTCCCAGCTGAACGTGCCTGATTCCACCTGCAGGTGGATCACAGACTTCCTGTCTGACAGGAAGCAGTGCGTTAAGCTGGGAACACAAGTCTCACAAGTCCCCAACCTGGTGACCTGGTGCAGCCAGAACAACTTAGAGCTCAATGCTCTTAAGACAGTGGAGATGGTTGTGGACTTCAGGAGGAACACAGCCCCACTCACCCCCATCACCCTGTGTGACTCCCCAGTCAACACTGTGGAGTCCTTCCGCTTCCTGGGCACTATCCTCTCCCAGGACCTCAAGTGGGAACTGAACATCAGCTCCCTCATCAAGAAAGCACAACAGAGGATGTACTTCCTTCGGCAGCTGAAGAAGTTCAACCTGCCAAAGACAATGATGGTGCACTTCTACTCAGCCATCATTGAGTCCATCCTCACCTCCTCCATCACCGTCTGGTACGCTGCTGCCACTGCCAAGGACAAGAGCAGACTGCAGCGTATCATCCGCACTGCTGAGAAGGTGATTGGCTGCAATCTGCCTACCCTCGAGGACCTGCACACCTCGAGGACCCTGAGGCGAGCGAGGAAGATTGTGGCCGACTCTTCCCACCCTGGACACTCCCTGTTTCAGTCACTCCCCTCCGACAGAAGGCTGCGGTCCATCAGGACCAATACCTCACGCCACAAAAACAGTTTCTACCCTTCCGCTGTTGGCCTCTTCAACAAGGCCAAGGGACCACACTGACTCTAATGACTTCTTGCTTAAAACACACTGCTTTTTGCACTGCATTACAAAATGGTATATTGTACATTTGTATTTTTTGTAATATTTGTATTTTTATATTGTAATTTACGGCAACTTATATTTTATTTTATTGTATATTTAATTCTATTCTAATCCCACTTAGTACTGCTAGTTTATGTACCCTTAGTATAGATAGTCCACATATTTAAATTTTAGGTATATGTTTATTGTATGCACCTTCCTGCCAAAGCAAATTCCTTGTCTGTGCAAACTTTCATGGCGAATAAATCCCATTCTGATTCTGATTCTGATTCTCTCCACAGTTGAGAGCGTGTGTGTGATGTGTGTGTGCGTGCGAGCAGGAGAGTGTGGCGAAGGCGTGTGTGGGGGTGTGAGTGCGCGTGCGTGCGCACGTGCACACACTCCTCACAAGAGGTCGTGTCGACGGAATATTCTCCATCACTAGCCGAATTTCGTACGGAAAATGACGGAAAAATCGGAAGGCCGTCTGTCATTTGGACCGGTTCGAACAACGAGGGTGATCGAGCGCAAATGTAAACGCTTCGCACCCCGGGCCAGTTGGGGATGAACACGGATATTAACGAGCTGCGCGTTCTCGTCATTGGATCGTCCCCCCGTCGGCCCCCTCACCCTGGCTGCAGAAGGGCCCGTCGTAGGCGCTGGAGGAGCAGTCGCACGAGTAGCCGTTGTACTTCTCCACGCATCGGCCCCCGTGCCTGCAGTACTGGGCGTAGCTGGTGCAGTGGCCCTGGCAGCCCGGCCTCACGCCCGGCGTCACCTGGGCA
>NC_085032.1:5998393-6020726 GCF_963692335.1 Osmerus eperlanus | reverse complement strand
AACTAACGCCCACCAAACTAGCGGCTGCACTGATGGGACTGGCAGAGAACGTGGATATGTCTTCCTGAGTGGAGCCGACTCGTTGCAGTGAATGATAAACTTAGTTGGGTCAGAGATAAATAACAGTTGTTTGCATGTAAACGCACAGGCATTACAACAGGAGGGGAGCTCGCAGGTGCTTTCCTGTAAGCTCCCATCACACACACATGCATGCACACTCCCACCCGCTCACATCACACCCATGCTCATATCACACACACACACAGACATATGCTTACACACACATCCACACATGCTTACACGCACATGCTCACTGGCAGTCACACACACACAAGTGCTGGCGCGGACACTCATACTTACACACTCATACTTACACACACACATGCACATGCAAGCTCACCCACACACACTCACACATGCAAGCTCACACATACACACATTGACACATTGATCTCAGTTCAGAGCTCTGCACTCCTAGTCCTTCAGACAAAGCAGACAGCATCTTTCCACTTGACCTCAGACTGGATCAATAACAAAACCCTTTTGAAGGAAATAACAGAGGACTACAAAAAAACAAAGCAAGTCACACACACACACTAACACACAATAACACTCTCCACACCATATGCATACACACACTATCTCTCACACACACACGCTGAGGTAGAAAAAGAGTATCATCTTCTTGGTGATTTCCATGAGTGACCAGATGAGAGAGGGATCATTCTATAAATCAGATGGATATCTCTGGCCTAGTGGGGTCTGAGTCTGTGTCTGCCTGCTCCAGACCTGGGGCCTGGGGTCATGACGAGATTTTTGGAAGTGTGCGTAAATCTAAGAATGGTCAATACTATGCGTAGCTGAGTACGAACAATTCCAAGTGGTGAAACAACGCAATTGCATTGTGAACAAGGGAACTCTATTAGGCCTATAAGATTGAATTCAATAATGAAGGCATTTCGCAAGAATTTCCATGAAATATTGAATTCATGAAATAGTGTAATGATATAGGTTAATTGAATACCATAAAGAGAGTTGTTAATATTGGCGAATTGATGTAATGTAGTGTAATGTATGATGCAACAATAATATGCTCCTGGACTACTATAAAAAACGGAATGTAATATGAAGATGGCAGATCTAGCTGTGAAGTGAAGATTTAGCACACGCTGCATTTCGTCAAGAGCGCATTTTAGAGACAGGTATGACTTTTTTCCACAAGTGAGTGGCTCACTAGCAGATATCGTTTCCCTAAACCCATTTCAGTGGAATTATGCAAGGATCTAGGACCAACTTTACAAAGACAAACAAGGAGAACGAATGCCATTCCAGTGCACATTCAGGTGCTATCAACCTTGGGTATCTTGGCGACGGGCACTTTTCAGCGTGAGCTTGCTGATCGGTCTGGAATCTCACAACCCTCCATCAGTCAAGCGATGCCCTGCTGTTTTACACGCCATCATCAGTAAATCCCGTCAGTACATTATTTCCCATACACGCCCTGTGTACAGCTACGGCCTTTTTCGCACTTGATTTTAAATCAAACCACTGTTTTGTATTTCTGCCAACGAGCGCATCTGAGAAGACGCTGCGTTGACAGTAATCGCTATACCTTTTCCCAAACAATATTCAATAACAATATTTTTTTGGTGGTCAAAACCGTCAGCACCGCTAAGTGTTCCGAATAAAATGTTGTGGTTGTACTAAACCTCCAACACCAAAACCTACATTTCCTTTTGGGAAAGATTTTTTTTCTTTCCTTTCTTTTCTTGTTCCATTTTCATTACCATTTTAACTTGTTAGGTCCCTTTTTATTGGTGGTGATTCAACTAATTGAGATAATATGGGGCGTTTCTTATGCAAAAGGATACTTGTTTATGGAACAGGTGAGATTTATAAATGAAAATCTCCTAGAAGTGTGCGTACGCCGCTCATACAAATGTTTGATAAATCGCACCTTGAAGTGTTCTTGGGAATATTCCAAACCTCCACGTACAACAATTTCTACGCAAACTTGAGAGATGAGGCCCCTGGATTATAATTAGGACGCTATTAAGACATTGTTATGACATTATTATGACATTATTGAATAATCCTGTTCCAGACTAACATTACATCAGAACAGATCCTGGAGGCTTGAGGTTGTAATCCAGACTGTGTTTGCCGGCACCCTGCTTTAAACCATTAAACCAGCAACAGACACACTTAATATGTGATCAAATATAAAATAACCATCATTCGCCCCTAGCAGAGGTTGTGTGTGTGTGTGTGGAGGGGGGGGGGGCTGCCCACCATGCCCAGATTTGAGAGCACACACTCATAGACACACACACACACACACAAACACACACTGTGGTTATGATGTGGTTCACTGAGTCCAAAGCAGAATAGTTGAGAAGTGTCATGTGATGGGGGAGGAGAGGGGAGGAGGAGGGGCGAGGAGGGGGAGGAGAGGGAGGAGAAAGACAGAGTGAAGAACTGTGAGAACAAGAGGAAGGAGGGGGGAGGGAAAGAGGGGGAAGGAAGGCGAAGCCCTAAGGACTAGGAGGGGGGGAGGCAGGGAGGGGGGGAGGAGGGGGGCCGGAGGGAACACAAGGCCATGCAGAACAGTTTGGTGTCTAGACTTTTGTGGAGACTGCATTTACGTAACATAAGGATATGCTAGAGATTATTTCGAATCTACACACACGCAAAACACACACAGGCACACCACTGACAGGCACACACACAAACACACACAGGCACACACACTGACAGGCACAGACCCAAACACACGATTAGAAGTGATTTGTATGTGATTAACAATAGTCGGATTATGCAGAGGTCATTATTAGAGAGCAACTGGACGGATACGGTATAGAGGGGGGATGTGTGTGTGTGTCAGAGAGAGCGTGTGTGTGAGTGCGTGTGACAGAGAGAGAGAGGGAGAGAGAGAGAGAGAGAGTGTGTGTGTGTGTGTGTGTGAGAGAGAGAAAGAGAGTGTGACAGAAGAGAGAGAGCGAGAGAGAGAGTGTGGGGGTGAAACAAAGGTGAACAGATAGAAAGTTAGTGGAGGAGAGGGACGTAGGTGAGATTCAGGCAGCAGAGGGACTGAAACGACAGAGACATGGAAAGAAAAGAGGGATGAAGAGAGCGACAGAAAGAGAGAAGGTGAGAAGGTGAGCGAGAGAGAGAGAGAGAGAGAGAGAGAGAGAGAAGAGAGAGAGATGAGAGAGAGAGAGAGAGAGAGAGAGAGAGGAGAGAGGGGGGGGGGAACTGAAGGGAGGGAGAGAGACAGAGAAGGAGGGAGAGAGAGAGAAAGAGGGAGGGGAGATGTAATGGATGAGGAAAAGGTGAGTACAGGAAGGGACCTCTGTCTGAGTGAATGTTCCCCCTCCACCCCCACCCACTGAAACAGGACCTTGAACAAGGGTTAATGGACCATATCTACTTTTAATACACGCACACCCACATACACAAACACACACACAAACACACAGTAAACACACACACACATACAAACACTCACACGGACACACACCCTTTCATGCAGTGATGATCCTGATGTGTCCTATATATCCAGCCATGTTTATCCTCCTACAAGCCTGTGTCCGAGAGAGACAAGACTGGCATCCAAAATAGTTCACCAGCTCACTGAGCATGGATGAAGCACACACACACACTCACACACACACACACACAAATATAAAGTTTATTCACAAACAACCCCATATCTGTGGTCTCTCTCTCTTTCTATCTCTCTCTCCTCCCTCAGCTCCCTCACCCCTTTCTTCTCTCTCAACTCTCTCTCTCCACCCTCACCTCGTTCTAGTTCTCCTTTTCTTTTCATCACCCTCATTTTCTCCCTACTCCCTCCCGAAACACAGCAAAACGGGCACACACACACACAAATGCACAAGCACACATACACACACACATTAGCATACACACATGAATACACGCACACAAATACAACTGCATAATTACACAAACACATTACCACACGCACACAAATACACACAGACATAAACACTCACACTTACACATCAAATACATACACACACACACACACACCTATCTAGTTTTAAAATGACTGGTTAGCTACAGTACTAACTCCCTCTCTCTCACTGTGCTTCCAGGCCTAGCGAGAGAAGAGAGGGGAGAGGGGAATGTTTTAGTCAATGGAAGTAGCCCAAAGATTAATTCACTTAATCTCAGCCAGTAAATGGGGTATTCAAGCGGCTTAAAAAAAACAAATTGAATGCAAAGGCTGAGAGTAATAACAACATTTGTCTTAGCACAGTCACAATGCCCTTTTCCTGCACACGCTTCCACATCATCTGGTAGCTAGATTTCCTGCATCCATTTACAGATGTGGGTACACAGTCTCTCTCTCTCTCTCTCTCTCTCTCTTTCTCTCTCTCTCTCTTTCTCTCTCTCTCTCTCTCTCTCTCTCTCTCTCTCTCTCTCTCCTCTCTCTCTCTCTCTCTCTCTCTCTCTCTCTCTCTCTCTCTCTCTCTCTCTCACACTCACACACACACACCATCACAGACACACACACACACACACACACACATGCATAAAGACACAGGCACACCTTCACCCATACAAGCACACACACAGTCAGAACGTTCCTTTACAGGTGTGGGTATGATCTCTCTCTGACACACAAACGCGCACACACACACAAAAATACACACACCTTCACCCAAGCAAGCATACAACAAAGGAAGTGAATAGGGATGGATGTAGAAGAAAATAAAAATGGGTGTGATATTAAACCTAACTGCAGACTTGAAGCAATTCTACCCAGCTAAACCGATCCATCTGATAGAATTCCTATTCATGTCAGTCTTTCAACATGATAACAAGTCCATTGCTGCTCTCCCACAAATTATCTTTGAACGTTACGTTTCTCTGAGAAGGAATGTGGAGTGCATCAGTGCCATCTGACAGACAACACCGTAGCACAGGCTGACCGCGGGCAATATTAACGAGACATTCGTAGATGTGGCGGTATTGGAGTGTTGTATGAAGAGGGCTGTTCTCCATCTTAGGAGGGAGATTGTATGGTTCCCTGCTCCTATCTCTGGCTCTGACGAAGACAGTGGCTGGATGTAATCTGACTGATTAAAAGAACTCTGGTGACCGTAGGTGGTGATGCTCCCTGGGCGAGCTGCCTTCCACGAGCTCTCTCTCTCTCCCTCTCTCTCTCCCTCTCTCTCTCCCTCTCTCTCTCCCTCTCTCTCTCTCTCTCTCCCTCTCTCTCTCCCTCTCTCTCTCCCTCTCTTTCATCAGTGACGTCCCACCTCTCACTTCCACTGTTCCCTTCCGCCCTTCCATCTCTCTCTCTCTTCTCCCCCACCCCTCCTCCCCTCTCCTCAGTGCCTATATCCATCCCCTTCAGCCCTCCCCTCCACCCTACTCCTCCATTCCCTCCGCTACACCCCCTCCCTTCCGCCCCTCCGCCCCTCTCCTCAATCCCTTCATCTCTCCCTTCATCTTGCTGGGACCTGTTTCTTAACCGGGCCGATAGGCCATGACGGGTGCTAATAGGAACACATTCCACTAGAATAACTTTAGGCCTCACTGTCACATGTACGTCCCGACACACAGTGTGTGTGCGTGTGTGTCCCAGTCTGTGTGCGTGTGTGTGTGTCTGCCTGCCCCTGTGTATGTATGTGTGTGCGTGTGCGTTCGTATGTGTGCCTGAGCATGCCTGAGAGGGTATCAGCCTGGCAGGACATTGTTAAGGGAATTATACTTCAAGGCTTGTCAGTGTGGGTTTATATAACCCTGGAGGGTGCCAGTGATGGAGGGGAGATAGGACGCCTAGACCGGTCCAGGAAGCGTTCTCTCAGGAGGAGCACAGAGATGTTTTCTACACATCAGCCCTGCTCTTCCAGGTCTGTTTCGATTCAGTCAGGAGACTCAGTCAGGAGGTCACTATGTTATCGACAGTTTTCAGAAACGTCTGTCTCTGGGGGGCGGGACGGTCCTCGTTTCACAAAGTCTCTCCACCAGAGACACCCGACCTGAGACCTGGACTCCGCATCCGGGGGGTGGGGGGGTGGGGGGGTGGGGGGGGGAGCAGCAAGAAGACAGCCCTGTCAGTGCATGTGAGGGGGAGGGGGGCTGGGTGTGTGTCATACCACGGCGATGTCGCCCACGGCCGCAAAGGGCCCTGCGGAGTCTGCCGCCTGAACCAGCGGCACTTCCTCCAGCGTGGGACGGCGTTCTTAGATACTGTAGGTGATTAGGTGAGTCAACTCATTACGACTCCCACAGGAAGAGGTTGTGTGGGAGAACTGTCTGTCCATGGTGTTTTCTATTACAGGGAGATTAGACCTGGCTTTGTGACTAGTCCTTCAGTCTCAGACTTCACTGTAGACTGTGGATCATCCACTCTGATCCTGTTACCTGCTCTCATCTCTCTCTCTCTCTCTCTCTCTCTCCTCTCTCTCTCTCCTCTCTCTCTCTCTCTCTCTCTCTCTCTCTCTCTCTCTCTCTCTCTCTCTCTCTCTCTCTCTCTCTCTCTCACACACACACAAACACACACGCACACACACGCGCACAAGCCCAATGGCTCCCAGACCCTCAGACACAATCACATTCCATTCACACACTTAGAGGTATGCATCGACGCGAGCGAGCAAACAAACAAACGGTCAAAAGCACACTTGCCCGCGCGCACGCACGCTCACTCACTCACACAAGCATGAACGCACACCCCATTTATCAGACACGCAGGTAGAGAGAGAGAGAGATAGAGATAGCCTGAATGGGTGAAATGAGGAGCGAAGGGGAGATTGGATGGGCGGGAGTGAAGTGGAGATGGAGAAAGAAGAATGAGAGGGGGAAAGGAGGGGAGACAAGAGGGGAGGGAGAAAGAGGTGAGAGGGATCACACTTTGCCATAGAGAGAGAGGGGGAGGTGGTGGACGATATATTTAAATATAGGGAAGAAAGAAAGAAAGAAAGAAAGAAAGAATGGTAAAAGAGAGAAAGAGTGAAGTGAGAGAGAGTGGAGGAAAATAGGAAGGGAGAGAACAATCCAAATGGTGAGGTTAGATACGGGAGAGAGAGAGAGAGAGAGAGAGAGAGAGAGAGAGAGAGATAGAGAGAGAGAGAGAGAGAGAGAGGAGAGAGAGAGAGAGAGATTTATTGAAAAAAGGAGAGGAAAGGAACGACAGATAAAAGGAGAGGGAGAACGAGCAATTTAAACAGAGCAGGGAGAGTGGAAGAGAGAAATGGCAGTGCAATTAACAGCAAGACCTCGTTTCCTAGCCTGACTCACCTGTCTCAGCAGATGATAAATCTACCAGGCTACATGCTCTCACACACACACACACACACACACACACAGACCCACACTTAGACACATTCACACTTAGACACATTCACACTCGCACTCACCCACACACGCATCAATACCTCAGCACATTCTCTTTACCACTCTTTCTCCCCAGCCCGTCCTCCCGCCTCCCCTCTCTTTTTTCCCTCTCTCTTTTACTATCTCGTCCACTCAGATTGTTCACTCCACCACTTTGACTCTCCTCTGTCACCATATGTAACACGTCCACTGTCACATATGGGATGAAAGAAAGGATTTGCCAAGGAACCAAGAACTTCACACACACAAACACACACACACACACAGAAACACATGTGCATACAGACACACACAGAAACACACACACAATCACACAGTCACACACGCACAGTCACATGTGAGAGAGACTGGAGATGAGCCGCGCCAACACGCGAGACACTCTCGGAGAATCTTCCGGTCACACACAGGTAAACACCAACTGGATGATCTAATCTGGGCTAACCAGGGCCGAGTCCCTTAACCCCCAGTGTTAATCCTATTATTCCCAGCTCCTGGTGTGAATGATGATGGAGCCAGACACTGATCTGAGATCAGTCCCACCTGTCGCTTCCCTATCCCGCCTCGTAGGCGGTTAAAACCCTTATCTGGCCTCAGATCAGAGTCTAAGAGCCTCCCAGCCAACACTGACAGAGAGAGGACGGGGTGGCTGGCCTGTGTGTGTGAGAGTGTTGCAAGTCATGATGGTAGGACACATGGGCAGGTTAGCGTGGCTGTTTACAAAAAAACAGCATGGATAATGGTGATAGTCAATCCTTGGCCGTCAAAATGCAGACCCAACTTCATAAATGTGCAGGCACTAAGATCAAAACACGTGGCCACACACTGGAATGCACACACCAATCATCTTCGAAACAGGTTAAAGTCCCTCCATTAGGCTGTTATATTTTAAATCTTGTTCAGTTGAAAAGCATATGCATGGGAACTATGACAAACTTGACAGGATTTACTCCTACTACAATGACAACTAATTAAAAGATATAGAGGTATTAAATGGACACACCGTGTGTGTGTATGTGTGGCTGTATATGTGTGCGTGTATGCGTGTGTTGCTCAATAGCTCTTCAGTGGTTGATAGCTCCCCGCAAGCCAATTAAGCTGTTGTGCAACATAAAACTTCTAGGGGCTTTATATGAAACAGAGACAGAACTTGCATCTGAAAACAACAATTTGATGAAGACAAAGGGGAGCAAAGAAAAGCAGTAGAGAGAGAGAGAGAAGAGAGGGAGTGGGGTAAAGAGAGAGAAGAGAGAGAGGAAAGGAGAGAGGAGAGAGAGAGGGGGGGGGGGTAAAGAGAGAGAAGAGAGAGAGGAAAGGAGAGAGGAGAGAGAGAGAGAGAGAGAGAGAGAGAGAGAGAGAGAGGAGAGAGAGAGAGAGAGAGAGAGAGAGGGGGGGGGGGGGGTGGGAAGAGAGAGACAAGGGGAGGGAGGGAGTGAGAGAAGAGAAGAGAGAGGGTTGGATAAAGAGAGAAAGAGAGAGGGAGGGAGAGCGCAAAGGAAAGACCCAGACTGCACATACACAATTACATGCACACACACAAACTCACGGGAGGAAGGTGGCACACCAAGACTCCTCCTTCTCCAATCAAACTAATACGCACCAGCCCAGTATAGCACGGAAGAATGCGACCAAACTCCCGTCGGTCAATTAAGAGTTCTGTCTGAAGTGTCTTCCGTTCCTCTGGTCCCTGTGCTAGCATGTTGTTGTCACCCTTCCCTTTCTTCCCTGCTTCTCCCTGTCATCTATCCAGACTTCCCAGGGGATCTGCTCGAGCCGCTGCTCGACCGTGACCCATTAGGACTCTCCGCCACACCCCGAGTCCATGCAAGGACACCAGGCTCGGCTCTGCTACCGGCCTCCACCAACAGCTCCAGGCTCGGCTCTGCTACCGGCCTCCACCACCATCGGGCTTGGCTCTGCTACCAGCTCTGCAGCTATCTATTCAATCTATGGTGTGATTACTGAACTCGTGAACTCACTTGGACACAGACACTCTCTTGCATACAAGCACACACACGCACTCACTTGCACAAAAAAACTCACTTGTACAGATCATGGTATACATGCACGCACACACAGAGGTTCAGGAGAACCTAGAGTGCATTTACAGTACAGGGAGCTGTTCTATTATCATTACTGTACAGTGCAACTCAACAGAGCTGGGGCCAAATGGCTCATTGAGAAAAGACCAGCCTGTGTCACAGACCTGTAGTGTGTGTTTTTTTCCTGACCTACTGGTGAGATTGCAGACCTGTGGCCCTCGCTGTTTCACCCCAGTAGCAAGGCCTCAAACTGGGTTTCCCTCCAATGCTCTCTCTTTCTCCATTCATCCCTCTCTCTGCGTCTCTTGTCCTCTCCCTGTGTCTGCCTCTCTCACATACAAACACGCTCTCGCTCTATCTCTTGCTCTCTCTCACTCTGTATGTTGGCGTCCCCCTCTCTCTTTCACACACACACACACTCTCTCTTGTTCTAATTTTCTCCTCTATTTCTCGACCTCTCTCTAAATATACACAATATGTATTTGCTGTATACTGTCTGTAGCCTATATATAGGCTCTCTTCCTCCCTCACACACTCGCACACTCTCTCTTTCTCTCTCTCTCTCTCTCTCTCTCTCTCTCTCTCTCTCTCTCTCTCTCTCTCTCTCTCTCTCTCTCTGTCTCTCTTTCATATAAAGAGTTAGTAACTCATTCTACAGGCTGTCCCTTCACACCGGTAAATAAACGAGCAGTGCGTCTTCTACAGCATTATGCCACCTGCTCGGGAGAGCACGGCTCAGCACTTGCTTTATGAAACCATAGGTTCCCACGACGAGAAAACACCTTGAGAAACACACACACTCACACTCACACACACACACGCTTGTGCGCAGTGAACTGTGCTCGCGGCTCTGTCTCTCCGCTGCTGTCCGTCGGATGCGATGATTAATGGCTCGCGCCCCGCACACATCCAACCGGGACAGGAGAAGCCATCGCGCTCACGGGGAGAATCACTCACACCTAAACCTCTATTATACCGGTTCCGTCGTGATCAACATCAGTTACGGACGTTTGCATATTGCAGTCCGGATGATGCCGAATACTGACAAATTAATTGAAGTCATCCCCGGAAACTCAAAGTACCTTGTAGGCGTGGGCATCACATGAAACACATTTCATTTTTTACCTTTTTTTTTTTTTACGCTGTCACCAAGGCGCGATGTACATCCACTATAGCCTACACATCTTATAGGCCAAGGACGTGATTGTTCAACGCCAAAACTAATATGACGTATTATTTAGTAGCCTACTTTGTAATAAACAAAGCTTGCAAACGTCCTTAATAATTGCATAGGAATGCAAATGTAAATTAACAGGTGATGGCCATGCTACAGCGTACTCAAACACCATCACATTCTTAAATGTTTGATGTTGCATTTGGGAGGGGAGGTTGGACACTACCACTGGACTACTGCCATTAAATGTAGCTGTAGGCTATAGGTTGAAATTGGACAGCCTGTTCACCTCTCCCGATTGTCAAATACAGCGGAAGAATACGTAAAAGAAGAAAACAGGTGATACAAAAACCGGCCAGTCTTAGACCAAAACTAACATTTAAGTCGTAGTCTTCTGTAGTCTCCCAGCAGCTAAGAGTAAATGTGTTCCAAAATCTGTGCAAAAAAAAATCAAAATAAAATAAATCACGTGTCCACTGGTAGGTTGCCTGCCTCACCAAACAGACAGACTGGTCATCTTTTACGAGCTCCATGACCACCGGTACCTAACCTTTCCGGTAACGGCCACATCCCACCTGCCAACACCAGAGTAAAGGTCGGTTCACAAGCCTTGCTCCCTGTGTGCCCCATCTTGAACCCACTCAAGTTAAGACCACAGCACGTAATTACAAAATGACGGCGTCACCGAAAACTTACGGTTTGTTGAGAGAGCTCCGTTAAGGCTGTTGAAACGGCAGCAAATCCATAGAATGGCTGGTAACGTTAACGAGAATCCGAATGCAGGACGCTGCCGGTACATCTTCGGGTACGACGATGAGTGGAATGGGAGAAATTGAAAACGGGTCGTAGGCTAGATAGTTTCTGTACACCTGCACGCCGGAGGAGTGCGATATGCGTGTACTCTCTCGGTCTCGTTCTCGCCTGTCCGTTCTTTCAGTAATGAGAGGACGCAACTGTCCCTACACGCTTAGATCGAACCAACCAGCCTCGAGTGAGCCGAAATTAAAGGCAGCGGCTCTCTCTTTCCCTTGTGTCAACGGCGTTTTTAAACTTTAGTTACGTCGGCACTGAAGATATGTAGAGGAGGGTCGGAGAAGGAGTGAGAACTGTTCTTAAGCCATGCCCGAACGCTGCTCAAATGATAATAGCCCGGGTGCTTGCATTGTTGACTTCTCTTCGCTGCTGAGAGCGCTCTGAGGCTGCTGTCTCTGGTCCTGAACTTATCTCTGCCTTGCCTGCCTGCTCTTTTGCTCGCTCGCTCGCTCGCTCTCTCTCTCTCTCTATCTCTCATATAGACCGACAGTGCCCCCCCACTATCTCCCTCTGACTGTAGTTGGTACGTTCCTCGACATTCCCGCTTGAATCCTCTTGGGACAGGGCCCGCTTGCTCTCTCTCTCTCTCACACCTTCTCTTTCTCGCTCTAAATCATTTTGAGATTTTAATAATAGTGTCAGGTCAGTCTGTGATGGTCTATGACTAACTTTTAGGGCTGACTAGTGGACCCACCCAAGCGCACGACACAAGCCAAGACAAGCAGCTCGAGGATCAGGGGTATTTAATGAAAGGGCAGTGCAAGGGAGCAGGAAAGCGCGGCATACAAAACTAAGCAAGCGGGCAGAGGAACCAGGCAGGCAGGCGCGCAGACGGTAACTGAAGAGTCTGAACTACAGAAAGCGCACTTGACCACGCCTACTTCCAAGCGGCCGAGAACAATGCTAACAGGTAACTGCAACGAACGATCTGGCGATGAGTGGATGGAAAACCAGAGTTGAAGTACTGTTGAGTTGATGAGCAGATGAACCGCAGCTGTTTAGGGTGAAGAGGTTGGAAGCCTGGAAGCATACCCACACACATCGACAAACCAACAGACAGAGATAGAAGAGAGTCTGGCTCGGACTAAGTGAAAGTAACGGTCGTGAGAACACCAGATTTTATTCAGACAATCACCAACGCGATAAATCAACAGAAATACTATAAGGCCTGTATGTTGCAACACCTCCAATGGGAAATCTGCATATGAGCACACAGACAACCACCTGTCCTCTTCATGTGACGAACAGAAGACAGCAGCAAACTGTCCGTGAGATACGTGGTCTCGATCATGACGGGAAACATGAGCGTGCGTCTCAGGCACGATTCACTTGTTGACTCCTTTCTGCATTTTGAATGCACTTTCCATTCCCCTCAGGGCGTGCGGGGTCAATTAAGATGGCCGACCCACCGGTGTCCACCTGAGCCAGACAGAGAGCCTCCATGGCACGGAGCAGGTGGTTGATCTCTATTGGTGTTCCTCGCCCATTAGCCACTTGTGAGGAGTACTCAAACATCTGCTCTCCGGGAGTTGGTCACAACATCGATTTGAAGAGCACTTCTCTTTGTCGCCTATGGCTTTGTTGTACCTGCTTCCCCATCCACACCCCGAGTGCGTCTCGCTTTCCTGAAGATCGAGACTCCTTACTCCGTTTCCGGTTCCCTCGCAGCTTTGTTAATCCTCCGGTCACACATTCTTGCTCTACCACGTGTTTTTTCCCCTGTTGGTTTTCTCTCCCTCGCTCTCTCTGTTTCTCTCCTTGTGTCTCCCTCTCTCTTTCTCTCTCCAGTTCTACCTTGATGTCTCTCTCCCTCTCATGCCTTTCTTTAGAACATGTCTCACTTCTCTCCTATAGGAAATGTGATCTTGATAGCATCATGCCCGACGACTCCAATGTGTGTCAGACACTGAGCTCAGCTCTCGTCAGCAGCTAAACGTTACTGTTTGAGAGCAATCATACCTGGACTGGTACAAACCAAGTCGTTGCTTCATTTCCTCCTCCAACAATACAAAGCACAATTGAATTATGCTAATGCGTGACCTTTGGTGTCAATCGCTCCAGAGGTAATTAGCATACTCCCAAAATAGCATCCGAAAGTTAAGTCAACATCTGCACTTCTTCCCTCAGCATTGTCTTGCCTTACTTCCGCAAATTACAGACCATATGTTAGACTGCACGGCCAATGAAAGTACTGACAAGATTGTTTTGTTTACTATTCTGTGCTTTTCTTTTCAAGCTTATTGTACAATCTGTACATTCTGGTAATTAGAGGCGACAACCAGCCTCTGGTAGATTAAGAACACAACTCCACAGCACAGTCAATGACTGGGAGCCCTTCTTCTGTGTCATCACGGTTTTGACCCCACTAGGGCCACAACCTTACTAGGTTCATGGACATATTAGGTACATGACCATACTAGGTCCATGACCACACTTGGTTCAGAACCTTACAACTCGAGGACTCGTTCCTGAGTGTGCTGACTCAGTAACTTTCCAAAAACTCATATCACGAGTCCATGTTCGTAGTAACAATACCCTCTCCTGATTGAGGAACCATTTCAGTTCGGTGTGTCCACCAGCACAATGGCAGTCATTCAAGTCCACCCAGCAGCGGGGACATTAGAATTGGAAGGAGTTCAAACGCTCCCCCGTCCCCCAACACACGGCTCCCATTCAGACCCTCCACACTTGGCTAATGAAGCAGGGATGCTATCGGAAGCCGACTCCTGGTTGTCGACTGTTCTGATCTCCTGGCTCTTCCTTAATAGAAAGCCCCCCCCCGGTACAAAGCAGAGCCCAGGTGGCCAGGTGAGAGGCTGTGGAGCTGCTCTAATGAGAGGAGGCTGCAGCTGCTCTGGAGGAAGACAATGGGACGGAAAGAGAAATGGCTGATGGCGGACATTTACTGTACAAATGGAATCTCCGATTCAATGACCGCCCAGGTCGTCATTTCTTCCCGCTGTGAGAGAACACTTTCCTCCAAGAGAGGGAGAGCGGGGGGGGGGGGGGGTGGTGGTGGGGGGGATATAAGGGGACGGGGGGGGGCAAAGGAAAGATTATCTGCACCTATAAGGAATCGTAGTCTTTTAATAATGTCAGAGCGTAATTGGTTTCTGAAACGTTTCATGGGCTTAATTAACCAAACGAGCCTCGAAGTAAGGAGGGTGAGAGAGCGGGGAAGGTGGGCGAGTGAGAAAGAGACGGGTTGAGAGAGAGGGGAAGGAGGGTGGGAGAGAGGGGAATGGGGTGGGAAAGAGAGAGAAGGGTTGAGAGAGAGAGGAAGAGAGTGGGAGAAAAAGAGAGGGGTTGAGAGAGAGAGAGGAAGAGAGTGGTAGAGAAAGAAAGGGGGGTGAGAGACGGGGCGTCGTAAAACCAAAGATTGAGATCAGCTGCCTTATCACTTTAGTTCAAAAGCTTCCTTTCACTTCTGTTCGTATTCGGCACTTAATTGTCAGCTCCAGAAACATGCTATGGTGAATACACATGAAGGTGCATCAGTGAAGCAGTGAGTTCTCTGAAGTCTCTCTCTCTCTCTCTCTCTCTCTCTCTCTCTCTCTCTCTCTCTCTCTCTCTCTCTCTCTCTGGGACAGAGCTGAAATGATTACATTTGATACTGGAGATTATCAAGATAATTATTCACGTCCATTTCTTAACAGAAATGTTGATGTGTAATAGTTTTTAAATATACAACGAAGTGACAGATTTATGTGTGTGTGTGTGTGTGTGAGAGAGAGAGAGAGAGAGAGAGAGAGAGAGAGAGAGATAGAGAGAGACAGAGTATGCGTGCATGTGTGTCTTTTATAAAGAAACTGCACACACAGTTATTCAGACTACTTCTGTGATATTTTCTCAATACGCCTGGAGCACAAAAAAAATAATCTAAAACTCCCTTTTTTATCATATTTCATATTCCTACCACATATCTACCAAAGTGATTCCCCTGAGATTTCACAGACATGAAGTGCAAGTTTAATACATAATGGAGCTCGACATGAACTTCAGAAGCAAGAACAAGTCATCTTAGTCTTTGAAAAAAGATATGTGTGTTCACACCTCCACAATGACACTTCCATCTCAGGATCCATGGGAATACTTCCAGGTTAGAGTTCAACACATCAAAGTTGTCACACTTTCCTTTCAACCTCTGTCTGCCTATAGCTCTCTTTCAGGATTAAATCGTACAAACTTCTGTACCATTCCATAACGCTGCGAAGAATTTCGAAACTTTCCCGACTTAAGAAATCAGTCTCTAAAACCAAAGCGATTCAACATCAGGGGGAAAAACTTACATGAAGGAATGCAGTCATGTCGGGCACGAAGTCAGGAAATGCTACACATATAGGACAGAAGGTTTGCAGTATTACTCCACATTTCAGGAGTACACAGTAAGTTTTTTCGTGGGATATTGTTTCCACTGACAGGTTTGGAAGAGGTGTCGGAGGCATTGTGTTGGAGGACCCCCTGATGTGGGCGGTGGTTAACACTAACAGCACAGGACCTCCCAAGTCGAATTGTTTACTTTTATGGGAGGTAGGGTTCAACTCTTTTGTTACCCCCCCCCCTCCCCTTCCCATCCTGCATGTCCATGTCCCCAGGTAGCCCCTTGCCCCCCCCACCCTCCCCCCCCACACACAAACCCAACCCATCAATCCAACACTATTTGGAGTCTTTAACATCCAGACAGGCAGCACTTCTCTCATTGATCCTGATCCATTGACCCATTTCCAGGGCGGGTAATACAGTAATGTCTGAATGAATCTTGATCCGGGCTGATTAAAAGTATTGATCATCAGATCGATGTGGTGTCTGGTTGACCTATGGATACTAGTTATTATTCGGTACGGGCAGGACAAAAAGAGAGAGATGTGACGACCTGTTGGTTTTATGTATCTGTTCATTTACATTTTATTCATTGAGCAGATGCTTTTTATCGCCCTTTAGCTTTGTAGCTTGCTACCAAAGGCATGTGTACACCCAGTAAAAAGCACAATACTGTAGGTCACAGTATTGTGCGAGGACCGAGGCACTCGCGAAATAAGACAGCTGCCATTGCCAGTGTTTAAGCCCTGACCCAGCAAGACTTAGAAGGAATGTTGGTCCAGTTTGAAATGCTCGTGAGGTCACGTTTATTAGTGCCGAGTATGGATAATTACATTGGATATATATTCAGCATTTTCTTTAATTGGGTTTCTCTCAGGTGTGCCTTTAACATTAACGCTTTACCTGCTGTTCACACGCCTCCTCAGCTCAGTACTAATTAGCACGTGGCGTCACAGACCTATGGGATAACTATTAATTAACAAACAAAACAATAAGCATCTCACCTAATTAACAAACAAACTAGCTAACTGCACTCAAGGTCACCAGGAAGGCCACGATGTTGTGGGCAGCGTGTTCGGCACCTCAGAGAGCTAACGACCAGCGGTATCAACGACGCCTTTCATCATCGCCCATGCCATGACGACCTCGAAAACCAGCCAATACAATCGGCTCCTAATTAATTAGCGCTTCGCTAACGATCTCCCGCACATGCTCTGCTGAGTGACGGAATGTTTTTCGGGTTGCCAGGTGTCTCGTTAACGATGACACTTTTTCCGTTAACGAGGGGGCGGAGTGATGGTGCGTGTCCGGACAGGTGAGGCTGTGCATCTACAGGGTGGTCCAGATCATGATGACATTAGCGGACAGATTAACACTCATGAGATTCAGTCTCTCTCCCTGGCCTCCGGCGCACACTCTGCAGTCAGCATCACCAGAAGAATGGGGACGAGACCAAACCAAAGCAAACAACTGTCTTCTCTCTCTCTCTCTCCTCTCTCTCTATCTCTCTCTCTCTCTCTCTCTCTCTCTCTCTCTCTCTCTCTCTCTCTCTCTCTCTCTCTCTCTCTCTCTCTCTCTCTCTCTCTCTCTCTCTCTCTCTCTCTCTCTCTCTCTCTCTCTCTCTATCGCTCTCCCCCCCCCCCTCTCTCTCTGGTCTCACATCAAATTCACTTTTTCAGCTCTTTGCCCTCCTTCTCTTCCCATCTCTCCCCCATCCCCCAGTCTCTGTCTCTTCACCCCCTGCCCCCCCCCACCATCCCTCAGTCTCTGTGTCTTCACCCCCTGCCCCCCCCCCCTGCTCCCCTCCCCTGCTCCCCCCTTTGGCCTTCCCAGTCTCCTGGTTTTGCTGCCAAAGCGTTTTCACTGTTTGCGGTGGCCATTCTTCTGTAAGCTGGATTTATACCAACAAATCCTCTGGCTTCCTCCTGCCTGCTTGTTCTCACTCTCAGCCAGTGTGTGTATGTGTGTGTGTTTATGTCTGTGTGTGCTGTATGAGTGTGCGTACGTTCTGCATGTGTGTGCCTGCGCGCGTGTGTGCGTGCGTGTTTTTCCTTTCTCCCGAGACCAGGCCTGATACTTTCTAATCTGTGATTATTGCCTGCTAACTGGTTACCAGATATCAAATCAGATTGAATCCATCAAACATGTTTTTCTGCTTTTCTACCTATAGCCAGACCATCATCCTTTACTATCCTCCGTCCTTCCTGTTTCATTTATACTCTCCTTTTCTCCTTTCTTCTCTTTTCCTGCTGCTCAACGTCCAGAATAATTGTCTCATAGTATGAATACCTTTATAATACATGTATTAATTCATGACTGCTCATAACCTCAACAAAAATCAAATGTTCTCATATTATTACCACTGACAGCTGAATGGTTTATTATAATTGCAACTATAATTGTAATAATCATTCATATTATATTACTTATTTTAATAAAGGGGATATTTCCCCTTGCAGGTGGATTATTCTAGTCTCATGTTCTCTCACATAGTGAAGAATGCAGAGATTCCAAAATCATAGATTCAGACCACAGTATCACACCTTCACGGTTCCCCAATCATCGGCCCAAAATATTAAGTTACTTAAAACCCTCATTATTTAACCGTGAACTCCAGCTCACCTTACCCCCCACCCCCACCCAACCCCCGCTCCTGTGTTTCCGTATCATTATCCTTAAACCTCCTCCCAGATTCAATTTCATTATCACCACTATGACACTGTAGTGTGTCGTATTGGAAGACAGTAATGTCTTGTCCCAGGTCATTCCAGACTGGGAGTGTGAGGGCTCGTTTCAGCCTAGCTAATAGGAAAATGACCAGGCGGAGGCACAGATAGGCTCTTTTCAATTACTTCAGGGTGAGAGGATCGACCATCCCTGCAGATGACTGGCAATAAGAGTATTATCGTGTATCAGTAAGCAGGTAATAGAATGCCATAGCTTTTTTACGCACTTTTCATTACTATAAATGCCAAGAGTTCACCATGCCCACAGCCTGGCGTCAGAGCAATAGAAGAATGAGCAGTTAGAAGCTATACAAGGATGACTTTGCGACAATTTGAATTGTATTATTTTGTATAATTTTCTTATAGATGGGTGTCAGGTTGTACAGGAGGGCACCATTATACTCTGATTGGAATCTGATTAGAATCTGTCTTTGCTCAAACTCGAATCTGATTATAATCGACTAGAATCTGATTAGAATCTTACTGGAATCTGACTGGAATCTGTCTTTAACTAGAATCTGACTAGAACATAATTCTACTCGAACTAGAATCTAACTAGAATCTGACTGGAATCTAACTAGAATCTAACTAGAATCTGACTGGAATCTGTCTTTAACTAGAATCTGACCAGAACTTGATTCTGCTCTAGAATATAGAACTAGAATCTGACAATAATCTGACTGGAATCTGACATGTTTCTTACAGACACACACTCACACACACAAACTAGACACTGACTAGTGTCTGACTAGAATATGATCCGTCATTTTCTGAGATGACTGACTGGGTGGCTGGTTGAATCTCTCAGATGATAGGCCATGGGCGTAACTAGGTATGTGAGAGAGCTGGGTGTAAGTGGAGGCCACTATTCAGCCTCTACGTGCCTGGAGACTGGAGAGAACTATTTTCAGATGACAAGAGCTATCATTATTTATGACATTTATGTGTTATACATTTTGACTAAACAATGAAGATGAACCATGCGAACGAACGCACCAATCATGGACCACTGCTAGTAAGTAGCCCTGTCAATGTATCAGTTATTTATATTACCAGGTTATTTCCACTGTATGTTGCAAAATAACAAGTGCCATGATTAGAATGATGTAGGTAGCAAGCAGGGGTTGGATATTTCTACAGGAGGGAAGGCAAGCCACCATGTTATTATGTGTGTGTGTGTGTTTGTACCTGTATACGTGTGTGGGAGAGAGAGAGTCTCTGTGTGTGCCTGTTTGCACAAAATGGCTCCATTAACAAACACAATTTCAGCAGTTACACACGAGTAAGAACCCTATCAGTAACAGACACTCACCGCAAAATAAAAACACACACATTCACACACACATACACCCACGTACACACACACACACACACACCAGTAAAGCCGCATGCGTTCCCCTCTTAAGCAGATTGAACCGGGGCCAACTTTTAAAAGCAGGAAATTAAAAAACGAAAAAAAAAAAAACTGCTATGCGATTCAGTTCTCCATAAACCAATGAAGAAGAAGGAGAGACGGTTAACTGGCTCCAACACTTGTTCCGGCAGCTGGGTGAGAAATAAAGCAAGACAGGAAGCGAGAGATTATCTCCAGTCGGTTGATCTCGTTTCTGGTGATCTTCGTGATCTTCGAGGCTGGTGAAAAGTGTTGGCTTGGCAAAAAAAAACAAAAAAACATTGAAAATCCTATTTGACTTCAGGTGTCTTAGCTGCTGCATGTAGATGAGTGGAGACTGCCCCCTCGGCTGTGTGAGGGTGGAGCACATGACCCACGACACAGACCTCTAGAACCCAGAGCAGGACACCAGCCAGGAGCTGTGGAACACTGCGTCAGAGTTCTAGGGTTGTTGGAACTTGGAACCGTTCAAGATTGAAGTCCCAAGCAGGAAGTTCTGAAGAGAGTGTCGAGTTCAAGTGCTTTAGGGATGGATGCGTGGATGGACAGATGGATGGATGATGGGTGGATAGATACATGGATTAATGGATTAATGGATTATGATATATTTTTCATACCCCAACACATACACCCCCTCTCCCAGCCCCTGGCCCCTCCACACTACCACCACCCCAAATAAGGGCTGATTCAAGCAAACATAAATGGCACTTTGAGGCTGTTCTTTGTTTTTCCTACAGTGGTGACCTTGCCCTCTAAATTGACTTTTGCGGAAACGTTGACGTGGAATCAGAGTATTCCTGTAGATACTCGCTTTCCCAGGCGTTTATGACCTAGTAAAACAATTCTCACACCAAATCATTCAATCACGTCGTCCACACAGTGGCATATTCAAGCATGCCAATGCATTACCACTGGGGTGTGTGTGTGTGTGTGTGTGTGTTGTTGTCGTTATTAATCGTCTGTGACAGCCTGTCTTGTCTGTGTGCCCCTTCCAATTGGAGACATCTGTTCCTCACTGCAGCCACACACACACACACACACACACACATACTCACACACCCGCACAGCTTGGTGTACACAGATAGATGGCTGGCAGAATCACCTGACAGATGTGTGGTAAAATAGAGGAGGCAGATAGAGAGAGATGCTCAAACACAGTATGGAGGCAGTGAAGACCTTCCTGTATGTCTCTGTCCAGTGTCTCTCATGCTGTATCAGTCTTTCCTGCATCGTGCACCAGACTCTTTCCTTTACACGCCTCTATCTACGAGTCTCTCCTCCTGGGTGAGATCCTCTGATCTTTCTCATTAGTGTCATATTGGTCTCTTTCCCTAGAGTCAGTTTGGTCTCTCAACCTGGAGTCAGTTTGGTCTCTCTCCCTAGATGTGGTTTAGGCCGAATCCCAATACTCTGTCTAACCCCTACCCCTTACCCCTAGTCCTTAGTTTACCCCTAGCCCTTGTGTCTCAAAACTGAGGGGTAAGGGCTACATAGCCCTATGAAATGAGACACCACTTTTGTATATCGATGTCTCCAAAGCAAGTAGTGTTATGCACTGATATCAAACTGAATTCGTTTGAAATTCGCTGCTAATGGAGTTTAATTAAAACTGTAGACATGCATGGAGTCCATTCAAGGCTAATCAGATAAATGCGGGACTGTGTGCAAATCAGCAATGTAACGTTAGCGTAGCAAACTAGCGATTTTTAAAAACGCACGAGAACATGGTTGCAAATACATATGTACAGGACTGTGTAGAGCACAAAACAAGACTGTCATAATTTTTTAATCAAGCCGAAAATATTACATTTAAGGGACTCTGGATGATCTGTCCGCCATTGTTGCAGGTAGAGCAGTATTCACATATCCCTAGGTTTCAAGTAAGCTCCCGAGCTCACTTGGTTTTAAGGGGTGTATAGGCTACCCCTTCGTCTTAGCCCTAGCCCTCGATCAAAGAGAGTATTGGGACACCACTTACTCTCACAGGAATGCGCAAAACTAAGGGCTAGGGGTAAGGGGTAGGGGTGAGACAGAGTATTGGGATTCGGCCTTAGTCTCTCTCCTCTCAGGTTGGTCTCTCTATCACGAGTCAGTCTGGCATCTTTCACTAGAGTCAGTCTGTTTTGTCTCCCTCCCCTTAGTCTGAGGCCAAACCAGATGTACATGGAACGAATGATGGGAAGTTCCAGAAAGTATTCTTAGAGTTCCAGAAGAACAGCTCGGCCCATAGTGAGAGTAAATCTTTGGAGACAGACAGGCAATAATATTCAGCCCTTTTTAGTCTTTCTCTTATTGGAAATAAATCTCCTGGAATCCACATTTGAGTTCTGTGGTATGATTCATAACATTGGAACTGCCAGTGTTTCTCAAAAATATCACTAGGATCTCAGCTTCCAAAGACTTAATTAGGGAACTAATAAGAAACAAAGCTTATATGAAATGTCTGCAGTGCATTTATATGATAATATGACAGAAAGGATACAGATTTCTTTCTCCA
>NC_085032.1:5983393-5993393 GCF_963692335.1 Osmerus eperlanus | reverse complement strand
ACCCACCTACCTACCCACCTACCAACCTACCTACCTACCCACCCACCTACCTACCTACCTACCTACCTACCTACCCATCCACCCACCCACCCACCTACCTACCTACCTACCTACCTACCTACCCACCTACCTACCTACCTACCTACCTACCTACCTATCTACCTACCTACCCACCGACCCGCCCACCCTCCCGCCCGCCTGCCCGCCCGCCCACCTACCTACCTACCTACCCACCCACCTACCCACCTACCTACCTACCCACCGACCCACCGACCCGCCCACCCTCCCGCCCGCCCACCTAACTACCTACCTACCCGCCCACCTACCCACCCACCCACCTACCTACCAAGCTACCTACCTACCCACCTACCTGCCTACCTACCTACCTACCCATCCACCCTCCTACCCACCTACCCACCTACCTACCAACCTACCAACCTACCTACCTACCTACCTACCTACCCACCTACCTACCTACCTACCTACCTACCCATCCACCCACCTACCTACCCACCTACCTACCTACATACCTACCTACCTACCTACCCACCGACCCACCGACCCGCTATCCGGTTTTCTGCTAAGGGGTAGACGTGTGATGAGTGATTGGCTGATCATCGGGCCTCTCTGATTGGACTCTACACAGTCAGAGAGGAGCAGAGGAGGTAGAGATGACAAGAGAGACCGAAGGCAATGGGGATGAAGACAAAGGGTTTTAAAATAACCTTGTTTTTTCTTTTACTGCTAAAAGGCTAATAGAGATAAATGTGGTTTTAGTTTGTATTTACTGGTATTCATGTATTCATGTATCAATGTATTACTGTGTGTGTGTGTGTGTTTGTGTGTGTGTGTGTGTGGCTGGGTGGGTGCGCCACATACACACACAGTACTGTTACCCCACTCTCAACCAATTTCTAATAAACCACGTCAAGCTGAGCTGAGAGATAGGAAAAGCTTGTTGTGAAGAATTGTTCTTCTTCCTTCCCTTATAGTTATAAATGATCAGCCCGGCTTTGTAGCCGTAATGGCTATAGGGATATATAATGAAATATATACATCAAAGCACGAGTTAGAAAGCACACAGAGATCAACGCCATGGTTAGACTGCTGAATAAATGATGTTTATTATTTCCACCGTTTTCCATGGCGTTTTGAGACCGTGGAACGGATTTGAATTCGAAAGCGAATGGTAATGTTTTGTTGTGAAAGTTGTATGCAAAAATGTTCCCTTGCAGTTTTAGACCAACCTGCTTGCCACATTTATCGATCAGATGAAAGCAATAGGATTCCCCAAAATAGGCTGCCTCCAAATGATCATCACCAGTATCTTTTCGGTTCCTTGCAACGTCAAATTTACATTCCACAACATAGATAATATCTCTGAAATATAGAATAAAATGTATGGCAAGAAATCTGTAAATATCTAAGGTTTGTCTCACTCTAGGGTAATGCGACACAGCTTCCTCCACAACTCCATCAGAGTTATGTGTGTGTGCAACTCTCCATGGCAGTCCCATAGATCTAATGAGCTTCCCTGATGGCTTCATAAATGCTGTTCAGGAGAATTACCTAAAGGTAAAACTCCAGGCTAGAGCGTATCTCTCAACCAAACGACTCCCTGGCAGAAATCATTATCAAAGCCATAGGAGAAATTGAATTGTGTGCGTGCACATGTGTGTGCTTGCGGATACAGATGTGTCGTGCTGTGTGTGTACACGTGTTTGTGTGTGTGTGTGTGTGTGTATTTTGGTGTGTGTTGATGTGTGTGTGTTTGTTTGTGCATGGAGATGTGTTCGACTGTGAGTGTGTTTGAGTGTGTGTCTGTTTGGGTGTGTGCTTGTGCATGGAGATGTGTTCGGCTGTGTGTGTGTGTTTTATGTGTGAGTGTACGTGCACTAGTGCATGTGATTAGATTGGACGTCCTACTACATATCCCCGGGGAAGGAATTCAAATCGGACATGTTTACCTACCTCTTGAGACAGATCCTGAGGAAAACAGCTGTTATAAATGTGACCAGTGTTTTCAAATTAATTGATTTTTAGAAAGGTTTACTATTCTCCTATAATTAAGTTCCCAACATGAACACATTTTCTTATGTTAAAGGTAAACAATAGTCAAGTATTGGTGTGGGCTCTGGGTGTCAGTTCATGTCCCAGAAATGCATTTTGGGTAATGGAGTCCATGAGGAGCCTGCATCCAGCGGTGTGGTAATCGACACATCATCTCCTCAGGTGGCCTCACTGTGGTTCTGTCTTCTGCCCCTTTAACATCTTCAGACAGATGCACTGCAAATAATTACAGACGAGTGGAGAGAGAAAGAGAAAGAGAGAGAGAGAGAGAGAGAGAGAGAGAGAGAGAGAGAGAGAGAGAGAGAGAGAGAGAGAGAGAGAGAGAGAGGGAGAGGGAGAGAGACAGGGAGAGAAACGGGTAGAGGGAGAGAGAAGATAAATTAGATTATGAGATAAAGAAGAAATGAGGGACGGAAAAAACGGGGAACTTGAGATAAATAAATGGTAAGGTAGGGGCAAGAGAGAGGGGGAGAGACAGAAAGAGGGGAGAGAGAGGGATAGAAAGATATGGAGAGATAGTGTGAGAGAGAGAGAGAGAGAGAGAGAGAGAGAGAGAGAGAGAGAGAGAGAGAGAGAGGGAGAGATGTGAGAGAGAGGAGGGGAGGAGAGGGACAGACAGGGGCAGGACAAGGGAAGAAAGAGAGGGAGAGTGGGGGTTATTTGCGCATGATTTACCACTTACATTAAAACAGGAATATATTATTCCCTAAATTCAATCTGAGGAGAGGTAGGTGTCAGCGTTTTAACTGTCACCTCAGGGATGGATGGAGACAGGGATGAATGCTGGTGTCTGGTCTTATTTACCTCAGTCTGATCCTCATCTTACACACACACACACCCACCCACACACACACACACAGTACATACACACACACTCACACTTACTGTACGTACACTCACTGTCCACACACACACAAACACACACACATGCAGTACATATACAACCACACTCACTCACACATACAATACAGACACACACACAGACTCTCACACAGTCACATACTGTACATGTACACACACAATGTACACACACATGCTGTGAACACACACTCACACACTACACACACAATCACATCAGATTTGACAATATCGAGGGGACTAACTTAATCCACATTTGGGATATAAGTCACCCTAAAGCCACGGGTGTGACAGAAAACAATTGCAGAGAAAATAGAGGAACAATTTCTTTCCCCGATGACTTTCATAAAGGTTTGAACATGTTCACAAACACTGAATGCCTCTGCTCAGTTGTTTATTCTGAAGTTATTACAGCTGTGCTCAGCTGGTGAGATAGTGAAAAGTGAAACTGGGATAGACTTGATCTACTGTCAGCATCTCCCCCTGAGACCAGTCTTCCACCACACCCTTCATTTGACAACAATTAGCATCACAAGCTTCGCCATTGCTCCATCCGTATGGACTCTGTGTACAGTATAAACCCTGTGTGTTGCTTTGTTCCCTGCCAGATGTGTATTTTTCCCAAGCCTTTCCAGCGTGTCCTTGTGTTACATATTCAGACCCCCGCCTGTTTTGGAGCCTGATTTAGCCTGTCGTTTTCTGGATTCCGTGTTTGGTTTTGGAACTTTTTGCTGTCCCTGTGTTTCGAGCCTGCCTGGTGGTTCTGTCCCTGCTCGCTTTGTGGATTAAACCTCACTTTTTCGACGTGCGTTCGTCTGCGCCCGAGTTGCTCCGGCTCCTACCTGACACCTCCATGACATAACAAGCACAACAGTCCAAAATCATTTTCACCGCACTCTCACAGTTCAAATGCAAAGCTCATTCCTCACCTGAGAAAATCACTTCAAACCAAATTCAAACATTTCTTCTCAACTGATGTGAATCCCCTCTGTAACTAATCTCTTCTGACTACATTTACATTTAGTCATTTAGCAGACGCTCTTATCCAGAGCGACTTACAGTAAGTACAGGGACATTCCCCCGAGGCAAGTAGGGTGAAGTGCCTTGCCCAAGGACACAACGTCATTTGGCACGGCCGGGAATCGAACTGGCAACCTTCAGATTATTAGCCTGCTTCCCTAACCGCTCAGCCACCTGACTCCCTCTGACTGTGCAAAACATCTTTCCGCGTTGTTGTGCAGCCGGCAATCATTCCTGAATCATGCAGAACAGGTAGGCCTTGTAATACGCCATGTAAGGAGAATGTTTTCCTGATTGCGTTGCGGGAGAAAACATCCAGTGTGAAGCTGATGAAAACATGTGACCCGATTGACAAGAACAACTGGAGTGCATGCTGCGTGCACCGACGGACTGCGTTTGTTGCCTTTTCTGACCCAGTTTTTGCAGAGTTTTCATATCTTTGTGTTTTGGAATGTTTTGTTTTGTTCCTAGGGAGTAATGTGCAGTGCGAAGATTTCAAGGAAATCTGCGAGGGATTAAATGAAAACAGATACAGCATACACGTAGCTTTTTTTTCTGGAAATGTTTGCTCTTGAGCAACATTCTTTCTGCTGTAGTCGTAGTCTGTCAAGTAGTTCAATTTTTTAGTTGTTTATAATAGTATTTATAATAGTATTTATATTCTACTGTACTGAATGTAGACAGGGCAGAGTACACAGACTTTGGAAAAGGAGAAAGTGAAAAAGTTGGCCATGCATGCTCTCGTGTAACTTTCTTTCTGCTGTACTGAAGTATGAAGTCTTTGGTATTATCATTTTAGGTACATCTGTAACATCTTTACCTTTAATGTATATTCTGCAACCCTATCCATGAAAAAAAAGGCTCAGCGATTGTGACAAACAGTTTCAGTCTCTCAAAAGCATTTATGTCTCTGGGTGGACAAACCTGTCGTGTGACCCAGTGCAGATTCACAGCTCAGTCCCCTCACCTGTCTGTCAGTCACTCAGAGTGTGAAGGGATGTGGGCCTGTACTGTTCCCCCTACAGACCCACAACTCACAACACACGCTGTCACCATGCTGCGGGAAATCTCGAATGCACACCGGGACTCGCGCTTATCAATGTGCATGAGGATGTTCCAGCCAGCCTGCCTGCCTCTCTGCCTGCCTGTCAATCACTCAGGGATCCCGTCGACCTGACGGAGCAGAGAGAAAAGGGAGGAGGGAGGAGGGGGGGGGAAGAGAGAGGGGGAAGAGGAGGGGGAGGGTAGAGAGAGGGAGAGCCAAATGAGATTAATTTCTCAGACTTTGTCGAGAAATATCAAGGCTACAGAGGAACATTCAGGACCCCAACTCCATCGCTGCTGCAGGAGCCGAACCTTACTCTGTGTCCTCAGGAACCCCGCTGCTGTATCGAGATATCAGAACCCTAACATGGGCTTGTTGGCTCTGTCTGGATGTAAACAGAACGATGGCCATTCATTGGTGCGAGCCATAACTCTGTTTAAAAGGGACTGGTGGAAGGAAATGTTCTCATATATATGCAAAATAATCAAGGTGTGAAGAGCATGTAAATGACAGATGCCCTTGTAAACAGTGAAAGCTCTGGAGACGGTTATTAGAGACACCATAGTTGGTGCTGATGGCGCCTGCTAGCCACCTAGCATCTGCTATCCAAGCAGGTGGGTACAACAGGCCACGCTGGCTGCCACTGTTCCTGCATACATGAACGATTCTTTGGCGTGCCACCGGATTTTCCTTTTGTGTGTGTGTGTGTGTGTTTATTTATCGATTCACCCTCGGCGGTTGGAGATAGTGTTTAAGTGTTTAAAACAGCCCACACATTCTGCATTATATGAACATTAGGCCTGCCCTCCACCCACAAGCCCACACACACACATACACACACACAGTCACTTCAGAGGACAGAGAAAGTTTCAGAGTCCCACAGGTAATTCCAGCCTATCCGGAATATTCTCAGCCGATCTGAGACAGGCTGTATTCACCTCCTCTGACTAACGATGCAACACAAGCTCGAACACTCTAAACAGTCTCATCTAAACACTCGTTTACTCTGGAGAGCTTGTGTTTGGAAGGTACACTAGTGTTTCTATTACAACACAATAATACAGGTCTATTATACCTAACAGCAGAAGAGGATCAGTAACGAAACCTGCCTGTTGATTCCCCTTCTCACCAGAAAGCAACAATCTACAGTCGAGATTTAGTGGCGTCCCGAAGACAAACTTTCCGGGGACATCTGCTCTGTCTCTTATCACCTTCAGGTCCCTGGACGGGCAAACTCTTAATACTTAAATCTTTTTAATACCCCACATTTCCTCCGGCGGGGTAAATGCTGGTTCAGCAGCGCTTTACAATAGCAAGGGCAGGGAGAGCTTCCTGCAGCTTAACTCTCATTGGTGGCTGACCCCCACCACATTGTTCCAAACAAATCAGGGAGAGTAGAACCATTGGGGGAAGGCTCTGGCTTAATGCATAATGCATCGAATGAATTTCTTAACTACCTCTACCCTGCTTCCTCCCTCCCTCCCTCCCTTCCATCCATCCATCCTTCCTCCCTCCTCTTCTCCGCCTGTCTCTTTTGGGAAGCGAAGCCCATAAAATTGAAGACATAAGAGTTGCTGGCCTTGCTGTGTGTGTGTGTGTGTTTGTGCGCGTGTGAGTGAGTGTGTGTGTGTGAGGGCGGGTCTAGTTTTAGAGGTACGGTGGCAGAACACTGGCTGGTTTGCTTCTCTTTCTGTAATTGCTCGCCACAGTAAATGCTAATTTGATGTCATGACTGCTTGAGTAAGTCCCAGATGGGATTTTAAAAGTACTCAGTCCCTGTGTAATTTCATTCTGTTTAAATCACAGAGCCTCTGTGTGTGTGCATACGAATATGCTTGCGTGTCTGTGTGTGTGCCGACGGTAAGTGTGTGTGTGTGTCTGTGTGTGTGTGTGTGGGCTTGCACAGAAGTGTGTGTGAGACGTGTTTCCCTCCATTTCAACAGCTTGTATATTGTTGTGAATAATGTGATCAGGTGGACACAGCAGACAGCACAGAAAGCAGGTTTGATCCTGTTTGTTGAACAGAGTAGCAACAGTTTGCCTGCTCAAAGGACAATCACTTAGAAACAGTCAATAGGTCCAACCAACACAATCATGGTATTTATTAGTACATATACACAGTATATATACCTAGGTTGTTGAATATCAGTTAAAGGCAAGAACATGCTTTAGCACAATTATACATATATGGCATTATAGATAAATGTACGACTTTGGCAATTGTAGCTTGTTATATTGTAGTGCACACAATACATGTTTCCATATATAATCATTTTAATGTTGGGGTAGACAATGTGCTTCCTTGTTACTGTAACATAAAAGCACTCACAATGATCAAATAAAGAGTTTCCTTCCTGCTGCACTGACCTACTACCTTTGGAATTTGGAAAAAGACACAGAAAACGAAAGTCGTTTCTGTAATTTCCTTCTAAATGGAGCAACATTGCAACCTTCTAAATCACTGTTATCAAGACTTCATGTAGCAAATGCCGTTCCACATAGGAACGCCCACTACCCTAACACATTCCTGTGTAACAGCCTGGGTACAGAGATGGAGATGGAGAGACATAGGGGATGGGGAGAGGCTGGTGAGAGGGATAGAGAGAGAAGGAGAGAAAGAGAGATGGGGGTAGAGAGGATGGGAGAGAAAGATGGAGAGAAATAGAGGGAGGGAGGGAGGAATGGAGAGAGAGAGAAATGGAGAGAGAGATAGAGAGAGAGGGGGAGAGAGAGAGAGAGGGAGGGGAAAAGGGAAGAAAGGAAGAAAGGGAAAGATTCAAATAGATAGAGAGAAGCAAAAGACCACACCTAACACACCCGCCCCTCCACCATGTCTCAGAGAGGAAACCTAACACACCCGCCCCTCCACCATGTCTCAGAGAGGAAACCTAACACACCCGCCCCTCCACCATGTCTCAGAGTAGAAACCTAACACACCCGCCCCTCCACCATGTCTCAGAGAGGAAACCTAACACACCCGCCCCTCCACCATGTCTCAGAGGGGAAACCTAACACACCCGCCCCTCCACCATGTCTCAGAGAGGAAACCTAATACACCCGCCCCTCCACCATGTCTCAGAGAGGAAACCTAACACACCCGCCCCTCCACCATGTCTCAGAGAGGAAACCTAACACACCCGCCCCTCCACCATGTCTCAGATAGGAAACGTCCCCCATCCCAGAACTCTCAGAGAGCAAGTCTTACTCCGCCCCTCTGCCACGAAACCCCAGCGCACCCTCTCACCAGGGATGCTCCCAGGGATTAGCTGTGGGGCAGACAGAGCGGGGTCAGCAGACTGCTGGATCTGTTTGTCCCTCCTAGCCACCTGGAGAGTCTCACCTGTGGCTAGCAGTCTGGGGCAGTCACCCTGCATGGAGGGAGGGAGCCAGACAACATTCAAACAATTTCTTCCCTTCAGAGTGTACTTGACGACGGCTCACGGGGAGATATTCCCACAGAACGCCTCATTAACGAGTGGAGCAGGAGCCGAGCGGCGAGCCTGCGGGACGTCGGGGGGAGCGTGAGGTCTGGAGAGGGGAGAGCAGGCGAGCTGACGTCCCCGGGATCTGCATAGACTCAGTCTGATGAACGCCCTCCGCTCCTGGGGGGCGGATTGCCAACTCTCCTGCAGTGCCTCCTGCTGGTGTGGCAGCCATGTGTCAGAAGTAGAACCTTTAATTGGTCTTCAGCAGGATGTATGCCACGATATCCAGCCGACTTGGACTGCGGGCACAGAGCCGGCCGTTGATTGAATCTGTGTAGGGTTTGATTGTGCTCCCTAGAGATGGAAATGCAGCACCACACTCGAAAGTGGAGTTCGGAACGAGACAAGTGTGTGGAGTCACGAGAACTGCTGTCATGCCTGAGTACAAAGCTAACGTCGAGGACTTGTGAATGTCATTCTTTTTTGGCGTCGTTCTGGATAATCATCAAGCCCTCAGCCTCCAACTTTATAGACACAGCTATTTCATACAACGTGTTCTTCATAGTCGGTCACACTCACAGACAAACACGCACATACATGTAGAGTAACACACACACACATGCACACAATACGTGTTATCTGAGCAGAGAATCTTCTGGAAGATTGAGGAAGATTAAACTTTCTTTAAGGAAAGAAGGTTTGGGAACAGTTGAGAACGTGCAGAACTCTCCTGCTCTCCCTTGTCCTCTTCCCTTTCTCTCCCTCCCTCTCCCTCTCCATCCTCCTCTCTTTTTCACTCTTTCACACTCCGACATATCTAACGACAAGGGCAGGATTCACTGCCTGCCTGTGCGATTATCTCGAGAAGGTTTGAAATTCACGAGGTGCATTTGATCAGGACCCACGCGGCGTTGATTGTGACATTGTTTGGATGAACCCCTGGCGACAAAAGAAAAAAAGGAATCGCGTTCGCCGCCGTGTTCAGTCGCGCGGAAACCTTTCACGTGGGTACTTATGGTTTTTGAAAAGATTCAAAAGAAAAAGGAAATTCAAATGACCACAACCCTAATTCCACCGAAGCACAAACAAGGAGCTTGGAGATGTATGATGTAGTACAGCAGACCAACATTGCTGCAGCGCTGGAACAGGTGTAATGCTTCAACATATGGTTCCTTATGAAAGAACACCATCACCAGGGACCAGTCCCACCACCCCCAATTATTACAGAACGCACAACAGAAGTTTTGCTGGCCTCGTTGGCACGTGCATGTGACGTGTGTGTGTGCGGGTGCATGTGAGCCTGTGTGTGTGTCTATGTGTGTGTGTGTCTATGATGATAGAACACTGTTATTTTCCACTCCGGGCTAATGAACCTTTCTGGCTTCTACATAGTGGCTGCTCGCAGGGAGAAGAGGAGTGTGTGGCCAGTTTGAATGTGCAGTGGAAGTGAGGCCGGTTTCATTCCAGCCTGCCTCTATAATCTTTATTGACCAGATGGGAGGGCAGCTCGCCGAACGCTCCGTGTCGGACCTCACACATCTACCCAGTCAATTGTTGTCCTCACGTCTTATAGAGCAGAAAT
>NC_085032.1:5956842-5983193 GCF_963692335.1 Osmerus eperlanus | reverse complement strand
AACACACTCTTTCCATTCATGTGCTTGCACTGTCGTTGACTGTTTACAATTCTCACCGGGAAGTCATGCTCGATGTCTGTTTATTTAGTGAGTATGCATTGGTTGTTTATTCAGTGTGTTAACAGAGTATCCGTTTACGGTAGGGAATATAAACCCGATGTATTCAAAACAGAGCGTATCTCGAGTGTTTGGTTTGGTTGTGTCAGGTCTTGATTTGTCTGACTTAAATCCCCGCGAGACAGCCTGAGTTCACCAAGAGATTGCCCGAGGTTTTCTGACAACTATTTTATTGATCAAATAAAGTAATTGGATTAGGAGGGATCAGACTGTCAGTTTAATGTAACTATCTACTGCGGGATGGTGTACCGAAAGCGCTGTCACTACTTGAATAGTTTAGTAGCTACAATGGGGAGTTATTAGCGTGTCGAGTTATTAGCATGTTGGGTTACATCTGTATAGAGTCGAAGGTCATTGTTTTTTAGGTCTGTGGAATGTTGGGAAACAGCGCTGTATGGATAAACCACAAGTTCCACAATAGGTAAACCATAAGTTCCACAATAGGTAAACCACAAGTTCCACAATAGATAAACATTACAGCGACTATGGTGACCACCTACACTTGCTATTTCCATTAGGCTACAGTTACTTTTTTTCTTCAATGTACAAAAACGCTGTGCCTGGATGTTAATCTTCGAGGAGGCGTGCACACTGCTCAAGGTTAACGACAGGTTATTATAGGCTTAAATATAAGCAACCCTCAGTAAGGACAGAGCTAAGTTATGGGTGGTTGTTGAGTTGTTAACATTTAATAGAAGCTTGTTTTTTCTGTAATTCTTAGAACTATTCTGAGTCTAGGAGGGAGTCAGGTGGCTGAGCGGTTAGGGAAGCGGGCTAGTAATCAGAAGGTTGCTAGTTCGATTCCCGGCTGTGCCAAATGATGTTGTGTCCTTGGGCAAGGCACTTCACTCTACTTGCCGTGGGGGGTATGTCCCTGTACTTACTGTAAGTCGCTCTGGATATAAGAGCGTCTGCTAAATGACTAAATGTAAATGTATTCTAGTCAGCTGTGTATTGTATGGTACTGACTGTGTGTGTGTGTGTGTGTGTGTGTGTGTGTGTGTGTGAAGGTGAGTATAGCCCTGAGTGACAGCATTTGCTCATGTGTAGAACAGAAGAGATCTCTAATTCGTCATGGATGAAGAGTTCACGCCTTTAGACTGCCTTCTACCTTCAGGTAACAACACACACAATACGTGTATGCACACACATGTGGCGCTCCCTTGTGTTCTCTCCTTTCTTCTCTGTCTTCCAGTTAGTGTGTTCGTGTCTGGGGTTAGCCAAGAATCCACTGATGAGATGAACAATGCTGCCTGTGCCTTCCTGTGCTCTCTTCTTCCTTACATAGTTTCAAGTGGAAAACACTTACCCAAGTTTGCTTTTCAATTGTGTGTGTGTGTATGTGTGTCTCCATAGGAGGCCTGTGAGTGAGTGTTTTTCTCCACAACGGTAGCCAATTAGGAGACCGAGCTGACAAATCCTGTCTTCCATTCCTGCCCTCAACACTTAAAAGAAGTCACCTTAAACTGTTTTGAAAAACGTCGACTGCGTCAACAGGCTATGTGTGGGCGTGTCGGCTTCTGTGTGTGTGTGTGCTCGTTTGTGTGAGCCTGAGTATATTAGTGATCTTAGATCCCTGACGGGGCTAAACTGTATCCCGACGTTAGTTTGAGTCCTGACTGACACCGCATTTCTCCTATGAAGACACGCGGCCCCTCTGTAATATAGCTAATGACTGTCGTCCCTCTAAAAGGCCCGAGGTGCTTCTGTTGGGGTGTCTGTTTTTATCTGGTTCTCCTCAGGTGCCGAGATAATGACTAGTTTATAACAGAAACAAAGTCTCCCATCTCGGTTTGATGTTTTTCCTGTAAAATTATTATCATAAAAAAAAAAAAAAAGATGTGCGTTAACTCCCTGAGCCGAAGCCTTTTGAAACATTCAGTACACACACATACACACTGGGTAATAATTCACACATTTCACATTCACCTGCTAAAGTGCCATATTTAGAGGTGTGATCACAGTGCTTGATGCCGTGAATAATAATTATCTTGTATTAGTGAAGTGTTTGTGATGTAGTTCATGGGGTTTAACAGGTCTTTTTTGTATTCAGCCCATTTATATTGGGGGGTGTGGAGGTAATTCAAGCAGTATTTTAGTTGAACTATAGCTGAATTGAGATTCAAAATTGAGATGATGTTATTGGTGAGATGATGTTAATAAGAGTTCCTTGACACCCACCACTGTTTAACTGTTAGAGCTGTGTGCTTCTGGTTTGTACTTTCTAAATGCATGTCTTAATTGTATATTGATTTGGATACAAGTGTATGGTTAATCTATTAATGGTAAGGCTTTCTCTGAAAATAGATTGGATGTGTTGTTTAGGACAGCCCAGTTCTGCTTTGATCTTTGTCCTCCGAATGAGAATGAGCAAAGCCATCGTTATCTTAGTTAGTTACCTACTTCCTGTTTTTGCATCGTGAAGGTAGCTGGACTAACCTTGAACTGTTGTTTGTGTTTCGAAAACATAAACTCACGAATCACGTACTCAAGCATTCTCTCCCTCTTCTCTCTCCCTCTCTCTGTCTCCCTCTTATCTCTCCCTCATCTCCTCCCCTCACCTCTCTCTCCCTCTTCCCTCCCTCTCTCTCCCTCCTCTCCCCCCTTCTCCCCTCCCCAGGCACACAGAGGATATGTCTGATCATCCTGAACCAGCCGATTGATCCAGGCTTCCTCAGCACAGTCTGGAGCAAAGGTACGTCTGTGGTTACACCCTAGCCAGCTCCACCACCAGGCTCACAGCTGTGTACTTGATCAGGCAGCTACACACACACACACACATATACATGCACACGCACACATACGCACAGGCACACACACATACGACACACACTCATATGCGCTCACATGCACAAACACACACAAGTACACACACTCACAGTGTGTTTCAGTGTGTACAGGAGAAAGTACTTTCATACAGCACATGTACAACAGCCAATTGGAGCAGATGTGATTAGAGATCAGAAAGATATCACAAAGGATTTTGTTGATGTAGTTTCAATTCATAGTTAATACTTATATTGAAGTTTTGTGGAGTTTTTTTTTTGATTTTTGGGATGTTGTTTCCAATACTGGGTGCTTTTATGGTTTAACGTCAACCGTAGCTATTCTCAAATCCTTTTAGGTATTCTTGAAAACTTTTTGGAGTGGTTTTGTTCAAATATTCAGGCTGTGGGTTGATAGCTTTCTGCACTTTTGTATTTTTTTCTTTAAATATAATGTTGTTCTTCGGCTATTTGACAGTTGAGGATTTGTGAGTTTGGCAGTTGTGGATGAGTTTTGAAGTGTAGGACTTTCACATCTGCTGTAGACAACCTGGAAATGCTGACGTTTATCAATACTCATTTGGAATGCCATCCATATTTCATGGTGTTGGGAAAACCGGCATATGTCCCCAGGTAAAGGTGTGTGTGTGTCCTTTAGGAAATGTGATCTCCAGATGGTTCACCTGAAGTTACCATTGCCAGGTCTCCACCCTGCACCCCCCCCCCCTCTCTCTCTCTCTCTCTCTCTCTCTCTCTCTCTCTCTCTCTCTCTCTCTCTCTCTCTCTCTCTCTCTCTCTCTCTCTCTCTCTCTCTCTCTCTCTCTCTCTCTCTCTCACACTCACACACACACATCCTTCTCTTTCCTCTGATGTCAAACCCCCAGGTTGCCTCCCCTCTATGGGAGAAAGAGAGCAGGAAAGGGGGGGAAGGAACGCAGGGATGGAGGGGTGCTCGGGGAGAGGGAGGGAGGGAGAGAGAGAGAATCATCAAAGGGAAGCTCATAGGAAGTACAGAAGGACAACCAGAAGTTTGGAAGAAGAAATCTCTCTCTCTCCTCCCTCCCTCCTCCTTTCCATCATCTTATGTGACAACAGACCACGGGTGAAAGGCAGAGGAATGGGGAAAAGAGCGCGGGGGGGGGGGGGGGCGAGAGCGGCGATGGGTATAGCCAGAGAAAGGGCTAGAAAGAAGTAGGCGGAGGATGGCAAGGGATCACCTGAGGTGGGCAGACAGAGTGACTCTGAAGGATGGAGGGAGGGAGGGACGGATGGATGGAGGGACTGATCGAGGATAAGTGAAAGGGCATCAGAACGAGGCGTGATGATCTGTCGCCTCGTCTGTTTGCCCGTTTGCCCTTTCTGGTACAGCCGTAAACCCCTGTGTGACAGACATCCATCCCACAGCGCTGACATTCCCTCCCGTCAATACTGCACTGCCATGAAGTGTGTGTGTGTCTGTTTATTCGTGTGTGTGTGTGTGAGAGAGAGAGATAGAGAGAAGAGTATGTGTGTGTGTGCCCCAGACTCTCCTTCCCATCATAAAGCATCTCTCTGGTTTCTGACAGGAAGAAGAACAGCATTGTGGGGGGATTATGAGGTGTTTATTTACAAGGTTATCTGCCGTCCTCATGCTCAGCACCAGTTCTCTGTTCCTCCACGTGGACACACTGATTTATGTGTGTGGGTGTGTGTATGTGGTGTGTGTGTATGTATCTGATTGACAGTTGTGAGATGATGTTTCAAGAACTACCTCTAAATTGACCGAAAAACAACCCTCTTCCTCTCCATGCAACCCCTCATCTGAATGTGTGTGTGTGTGATTAAGAGTGAGATACAGAGATATAGAGAAACAACACACACACAGACACACTTTTAGTATCAAGAGCTTGGAGTGGGTGAGTCATTCAATATCTAGGCATCTACAATTCTAAACAGACTGTTGGAAGCTCTGTCTGTCTGTGTGTGTGTGTGTGTGTGTGTGTGTGTGTGCGGGTGTGTGTGTGTGTGTGTATGTAGACGTGTGTGTTTGTTTGTTTGTGTGCGACTGCATGTCGCACACAAACATGAGTTTGTGTATAGATGTAGACGTGTGTGTGCTTGCGTGTGTTTGTGTGTGTGTGTGTGTACCCGTTTGCGTGGGCATATGTGTGTGTTTGTATCGGTACATTTGTGTGTATATATACGTGTGTCTATGTGTGTACATTTGTGTGTATATACGTGTGTCTGTGTGTGTACGTGTGTGTGTGTGTATACGTGTGTCTGTGTATATCTACCTGTGTGGGTTTTTCTGTATATATTGTGTGTGTATGTGTGTGTGTGTGTTTGTGTATGCAAGTACACTTGTGTGTGTACTTGTGTGTATTGAAGATGATTGATGGCTGTGCTGCTCGTCACTGCGGGGGGCTGCTCTGCTCTCGTTGTCGCTCCCTAAAGTTTCCATTTGATGAGTTTCCCGCCGTTTGCACCCTGTCAGGAATAATGAGTCATTTACATTCCAATCATCTCTGACTTACAGCATCGACAGCGGGGGCGAGGGTGATGAAGACAAAGGTACCAGACACATCTAGCTCTGTCACCCTCTCGCATCCTCCCAGACCCCCCCCCCCCCCCACACACACACACACACACACACACACACACACACCCTTTCTTCCCAGGACCCCCACCCAGTCCCAGACACATCGAGCTCTCTCATCCTGCCATGCCCCCCTCCCAGGACCCCCCCTGGTCCCAGACATCTCGTTTTCACGCCCCCCCCCCCCAGCCCCCTTCCCAGGACCCCCCTGGTCCCAGACACAGCTAGCTTTCCCATCTCCGCCCACCAAACACCATGAATTCACTGAATGAACAGCAGAATGTCAGTTGTTAGGTAATGACTCTGATACTAACATCTGGATGTCAGATGAGAGGTAATGACTCCGATATTAACATGTGGATGTCAGATGTGAGGTAATGACTTTGATACTAACATCTGGATGCCAGATGTGAGGTAATGACTCTGATATTAACATCTGGATGTCATAAGATGTGAGGTAATGACTCTGATATTCACATCTGGTTGTCAGGTGGGAAGTAATGACTGATAGTGGTCCTTTGTGTTGGTTGTTGACAATCTTTGCAAGCAGCTGAAAACTGGGACAGAATACCGAGGTGAGAATCCTTGTTGAGAAGCGGGCATTTTGGGAACAAGGACAGTCTCTCACATACACACGCACACACACACACACTGGGACTGCAGTCTGAGTTGTAATCAGGTGTTTGATAGATGCTTCGCTTCACCGGGGGTAGCCTTATGTTCTTGTTTCACGATCGCACAGCGCCTGTAACCTTTCAGCATGACATTTATACACACACGCCACACACACACACACACACATCCTCACACACGCATTCTCACACACACACAAAAACACACCTCACACACAACCTCTCTCACACCCCCTCCCCATACACAGTACACGCACACACAAATCCTCACACATACCCATACACACCACACACCCATTCACACCACACAGAGGTGATTTACTCACCTCGACTGATCTCCCTGCGGTTATAAAGGAATAACTAAAGTTGGGCAAAAGTTTATCCCCTCTCTTTCTCTTTCTCTCCTCTGCCCTCTCTCTTCTCATCTCCCCTGACTTTCTCTTCTCATCTCCCCTGTCTTTCCCCTTTCTCTCCCCTCTCTCTCCCCCCTCTCTCTCCTCTCCCCTCTCTCTCCCCCCCCTGTCTCCTCTCTTCTCTCCTCTCTCTCCCCCTTCTCTCCGCCCTCTCTCCCCCCTCTATCTCTCCTCTCTCTCCCCCTCTCTCTCTCCTCTCTCTCCCCTATCTCTCCCCCTCCCTCAGACCATCTAATGACCTGCAGGTGGAGGCTGGGGATTGGTTATTAAGAGACTCAGAGTTAAACCCGCGTCTCTCTGGGCTGCATGCATTAGTTATCTAAAACAAGGTGGGGGTGAACCATCACAAAGGCTCCTTTGAAGTCCTCTTCAATCTGTGCCGTACACCCCCCCCCCCACACACACAAACACACACACAACTCCCCAGAACCCTCCCACAACGCCCCCAGTACCCTCCCACAACCCCCTCATAACTTCCTTATAACCCCAGAACCCCCCTCCCCACCACCATCGCCGTGCCCACCCCAAACCCCTCGGAAAGACAGCATATCCGTTTGAATCACTGACAGAAACGGAACAACTGAATATGTTCGGAGACCCTTTCCTTCGGTTTCCCCCCCAAGAAGCTTGAATCCCATTAAAGGTGTAGCTGTAGACAGGATCTGCATATTCAGACGAGGGACGAAACAGCCTTTCTCCCGCGATTATCAGACACACATCCTGATGAGGTGGATTGGGGATATTACCCATGATGCCGCGGTGGTGAGTCACAGGGAATGGAATATGGCGTTTTCACGCCCAAAGGGATTTCGCGTCGGCTAAAAGAATCAAACGCAAATGTGAAATGTGTATGCTGGTGTAGCGGGGTTTGCTCGTTTAAGATTAGCAATACTTAATTTATAATAAAGTATGTAGTTCTTGGGGGCACCACCCTAATATTGGTTTAGGACATTAGGGAATCCTATGTTTAATATGTAATAATAGCCTTCGTAATAATCAGTCTAATCTTGAGGAATGAATTCGTTCTAAGAGTAGAGCCAATCGTAACATCAGTGAACACGCACGTCAAAATATCTTTACAATGAATTTATTCAAGTAAGGTAAACAGATCTTATGAAAAGTTGGATTATGGGTTTGATATGAGAGATTGGTTTCAATGAACAGAATGAAATGGTCTAACTTAAAGAAAGGCAGAAATTGTACAGTCAGTGATTACATCCTTACAAATCATAAACAGAGCTCACGCCAATGCCATGTCGAGGAGGAAAGAGCGTTAGCCATAGTTACGTTTGATCAGGGGTTGATCAATGATGTTGAGGGCGGTTTGCGCCAAAGGTCCATTTGAAGAATCTGAAGTCACAGCGCGGCTGCGCTGGGTCATGTGACTGAGTCTGCGGGATCTCAGTGAAGTCGCATTTGGAATTGCGTTTTTGGTTCTTCTGTTGAAACGTCCAGATAGTGACGCGTTCACTATGAAGTTGAATCTCAGGAGAAGCTTGGCGACGTCCTTTGGAACGCCAATCCTGATGGCGTTCATGCCATGGTCGGTTTCGCTGGAGTCAGAGATTGATGGTCATCTTAGGGCTTTATACAGTTCGAGGGAGGACCCGTCTGGGGTCAGATGTGGATTGGGGGAAGCTGGGTTCTCAACTCCCCCCTCCTTCCTTCACACCTACCAAAGGTGTGATCTGATCTTTGGCTGGTTCATTCGATGGTTCAAATATTGTTCTGGACATCTTGGTACAGTTACAAAATATAGTTGAATGATTGTTTTATTATGATAGCTTCGTGTAGATACCAAGAATGACGTGGTTATCTTTCAGGAAGAAGGAGTTGTTACTAGAATCAAGATTTCAGTGAACACAACATTAAAACAAAGTAACAAACATAACACAAATATCCCTCTCATAATTCTCCACCTTGTACTCTTGTGGTAAAGGTGAAGTCTCAAGACTTTCCTCAAAAGTTCTGATCAAGGTATGTTCTTTGTTCAAATCGCCGCCGAAACGGATAGCAAATGGTCGCTGGAGACGTGTTGTCTAAATCAGGCCCTTTGAAGCTTGCAAGCTAGCAGGAGGGCTGATTAGGTAGATTGGGGAGGCCCCCCCCCCCATTCTATGGTTCCTTTGCATCGGCGTTTGGTGGGTAATCAGCATACTGAGGGTGTCACAAGGGCTGATTCTGATGTGATTGAATCACTCTTCAGGTGTGGCAAGATGTTGGCTCCGTGTGGTCTTGTGGACCTCACTACATCCCCCCGGATGTCAACTTTCATAGACCGTCGTCGATGAAACTGTTGACATGAAGACAAGAGAAGAAAGACCACAGCAGCGTAACAGCATGTCACCCCCCCTCCCCAGACATTGGCATGGCTATGAGTGATTAAGCTATGACATGACATAGGAAAAAGGTTGAGAGGAAATTATTGAAACAAAAAGAGGCACTTGAAGTGGCTTACAATGGCCGTAGCAATTGAAGCTTTGTGACTAGGGGTCTAGATGAGGGAAAAGTTGTCGGCTTTCCAATCTTTTTAAATCAAACTAGTTTCAATAAACTCATTTAGGTTATGGTTACAATTGACTGCCAAAGACGTATACAAATAACAAATAAAGGTACAAGGTAATTATAGTACATACTTTACACAATTATAGTTACTAAGTAGCTTCTTGAAGTCAACGTAACTAAACCACATTGATGAACTGCATCTAATAATGTAACTTTAGTTTGGCAACCACTGTTATTTTAAAACACAGTTAGCTGTGGGAATAGTCAATGCTCTTTTCGACAAGCTATCGTGGCGGCATAATAGGTTACGTGTAGAAACTGCATTGTTTAGTTGCTTCTAAACAAAAGTCCTTCAGGACTAAGCACTACTGTCTGTTTCCCTGAACTAGACATGTGCACCAACGTATTAGTTGGTTGGTTAATTCACTTAACCAAATAGCTACACTATTAAAATAGAGGCTATAGTAAAGGCTCTTATGCTACTTTCCGTGAAGAGCTGGCCGAGGCAGATTACAACGTAAATGTCGGGGCAGCGGTGTTTCTGAGCACGCGCGTACCTCCGGTCAAACCTAGCCGCTTCCTTTGAGCTAGCTGGTCCCACACACACACTCGTGGTGGCGGTAGGTTACGTGTACAGAACTGCGTTGTTTAGTTGCTTCTAAACAAAAGTCCTTCAGGACTAAGCACTACTGTCTGTTTCCCTGAACTAGACATGTGCACCAACGTATTAGTTGGTTGGTTAATTCACTTAACCAAATAGCTACACTATTAAAATAGAGGCTATAATAAAAGGCTCTTATGCTACTTTCCGTGAAGAGCTGGCCGAGGCAGATTACAACGTAAATGTCGGGGCAGCGGTGTTTCTGAGCACGCGCGTACCTCCGGTCAAACCTAGCCGCTTCCTTTGAGCTAGCTGGTCCCACACACACACTAGCAGCTATTTCACGAAAAACAATTGAATACGCACACAGCCACTGTAGCCCAGGCACAGTAGTATTAAATACATGGTGCTACATACAGTTAGAGCTCGCTCTATTTTAACAGTTCGTTTCACAAAAGTTACGATTGCTCATTTCAATCTATCTTAGCCTCACACGGGGCGCCATTATGTAGCGGGGTTTGCTCGTTTAAGATTAGCAATACTTAATTTATAATAAAGTATGTAGTTCTTGGGGGCACCACCTCTTATTGTTAAAGGGATAGAGGAAACCTTATTGAATAATATTTAAATAATAGCCTTCGTAATAATCAGTCTAATCTTAAGGAATGAATTCGTTCTAAGAGTAGAGCCAATCGTAACATCAGTGAACACAACATTAAAACAAAGTAACAAACATAACACAAATATCCCTCTCATAATTCTCCACCTTGTACTCTTGTGGTAAAGGTGAAGTCTCAAGACTTTCCTCAAAAGTTCTGATCAAGGTATGTTCTTTGTTCAAATCGCCGCCGAAACGGATAGCAAATGGTCGCTGGAGACGTGTTGTCTAAATCAGGCCCTTTGAAGCTTGCAAGCTAGCAGGAGGGCTGATTAGGTAGATTGGGGAGGCCCCCCCCCCCATTCTATGGTTCCTTTGCATCGGCGTTTGGTGGGTAATCAGCATACTGAGGGTGTCACAAGGGCTGATTCTGATGTGATTGAATCACTCTTCAGGTGTGGCAAGATGTTGGCTCCGTGTGGTCTTGTGGACCTCACTACACTGGTGTGGTTGTCGAGAAAATCTGCATGTTTTTGTGTTTGTCGCGGTTTTTATATGTTCAAATGCCATCGTATTCTAGCAAGCTTTTCATAAACTGTGTGTGTGTGTGTGTGCGTGTGTGTGTGTGTGTGTGTGGAGAGATGGACAGGGAGGACTGGTGACCAAGGTCCAGCCACCGCCTGTTCACCTGACTTACTGAGCTGGGAAATTGTCTCAAATTTGCTGTGAGACTAACCATGCGTGTCTCTGTGTGTGTGTGGTCTGGGAATGTGTGTGTGTGTATGTGTGGTCTGTGTGTGTGTGTGTGTGTGTGTCTCCCACGCAGCTCTCCTGAGAGCATGTGCCGATGGAGCAGCCAACCACCTGTATGACATCACAGCTGGACACAGAGACAGGTGAGGCCAGCTGGACAGACTGCACTGTCTCTATCTACTCTCACTGTGTGTGTGTGTGTGTGTGAGTGTGTGTGTGTGTGTGTGTGTGTGTGTGTGTGTAAGGGAGTGTGTTAGTGAGATAGACAGAGGTTGTGAGTGTGTGTTTCCCTCTCAGCTGTACTCTAGGCTATATCTATTTTGCTGCTGACTTGTCAAACTAAGATCCTGTGTGTGTGTGTGTGTGTGTGTGTGTGTGTGTGTGTGTGTGTAGTAAGGCTAATGGAGGACTGTTTTCAGGACTAAGATGGATATTGAGCCAGTTCAGGGTACCTGAGGTGTTGAGCACATTAACACTCTCACAGGACACTTCAGTGTGTGTGTGTGTGTGTGTGTGTGTGCGCGCGTGTATGTGTGTACGCACGCACCTTGTCTGTGTCAGTGGTTGTGCTTGTACCATGTGTCTGTCTCTTTGTGAAAGTGTGTGTGTACTGTATACTTTTCGAGTCAGTGTTTGTGTGTGTGCTCTGTATGTGTTCAGAGTGTTAGTGTGTGTGCTCTGTATGTGTTCAGAGTGTTAGTGTGTGTGTGTGTGTGTGTGTAGGAGTAGCTTCAGCAGTGGACTCGATCGATCAACTGTCTTCACTGGCTGACATACAAAATTAATCTTGAAACCTCTTGTTGAAATAGTGTCACTTCCAGTGTACCTCCGCTGGTGGAGAGGAGAGGAGGGGAGGGAAGGAAAGGAGAGGGGAGGAAAGGAAAGGAGGGGAGGGGAGGAAAGAAAAGGAAATGAAAGGAGAGGGGAGGAAAGGAGGGGAGGAAATGAGGGGAGGGGAGGAAAGGAAATGAAAGGAGAGGGGATGGGAGGAAAGGAGGGGAGGAAATGAGGGGAGGGGAGGAAAGGAAAGGAAATGAAAGGAGAGGGGATGGGAGGAAAGGAGGGGAGGAAATGAGGGGAGGAAAGGAAAGGAAATGAAAGGAGAGGGGATGGGAGGGGACGGGAGGGGAGGAAAGGAGAGGAGAGGAGAGGAAAGGAAAGGAGAGGTTGTTATGTCACAGGAAGAGCTGGGGTTTATTACCTCTCTCTTTCTCTCCCTCTCCCTCTTTCTCTCTCTTTCTCTCCCTCTTTCTCTCTCTTTCTCTCCCTCTCCCTCTTTCTCTCTCTTTCTCTCCCTCCTCCCGCTCCGCACCATCTCTCTCTCTCTCGGTCTCTCTCGCATCCCTCCCTCCCCCCCACTGCATCAGAAGCAGTAATAGACACACCAGCACCTGTCCTGTTCACACGCCGCCTCGTTTAAACAGGGCACGCCGCCTGGATCATGTGTCTGACACATAGCTCATTACTGCCAGCTATAACTGTACCTACCCTCATCTGACACACACACACACGTACACACACTTACATGCGCTTGCACACGCTAGCAGAGTCACACAGTGATGGCTGTCCCCTATGGCTATGAAAGCCAGTCTTATGTCACATGCGCACACACACACACACACACCTCTCAGGGGATAGAATGCAGGGAGAGAGGGGGGCGTGAAAGAGGGCGAGGGAGGGAGAGGGAGAGGGAGAGAAAAAGAGAGGGCGATAAGAGAGTGAGAGAAGGGAGGGTTGGCGTAGGAGTGATAGAGAGAGGGGGGTGGGAGGGGGAGAGAGAGAGAGAGAGAGAGAGAGAGAGAGAGAGAGAGAGAGAGAGAGAGAGAGAGAGAGAGAGAGAGAGAGAGAGAGAGAGAGAGAGGGGGGTTATGATGAGGGTGGGAGAGAATCACATCCATTTACAGTTTAATGATGTTTCAAGCACATTATCTTGGCAGTAGGTATCAGTGTGTGTGTGTGTGTGTGTGTGTGTCTGTGTCTGTGTGTGTGTCTGTCCCCTCCCTCTCTCTCAGGTATTATTGGCACAGCCAGTGGGAAGTGACTCGAGGCTAAAGTTGTTCATCATGGCCCAGAAAAACATGATTTTAAGAACTATGGATTAGTAAATCCAGACACACACGCACACACACACCTCTGTCTCGCTTTCAGTCTCCATTACAATATGAAATATAAAATTGGTATTTGGGGCAAGAGACTCCGCCTACAAGGTTAATGAAGTTCAGTGTAGGACACGGTGTGTGTGCGGGTGTGTGCGGGTGCTTGAATATGTGTCCGGTGTGTACTTGAGTCTGGTGTGTACGTGGGTCTGGTGTGTATGTGTGTGTACATACGTACGTGTGATGTTTATATAGCTTATGGGGGCCTGTAATTCATCTGTAATGAACACAGCCCAAGGCTAGCAGAAATCTCATCTTATTATCCCAGTGCATGAGCTCTAATGAAGTAGATACCAGGTCCACACACCAGTGAGATGGAGAGAGAGAGGTGGAGGGAGAGATGGACGGCGGGGGAAGAGAGAGAGAGCCAAAGAGAGTCGAGAGGAAGGCAGGGGGAGGTGGCGAAAGAGAGCAGAGATGGAGAGAGGGAGAGGGAGGGCGGGTGGGAGAGATGCAGGGAGAAGGAGGGGAGTAGAGAGAGCGGAGGAGAGGAGAGAGAAATGTAGAGAGGGAGGGGGGCGGGGGGGGGGGGGGCAGAGCGAAACGGAGAAGAGATGGACAGAGAAGGAGGGAGAGATGGAGACGGAGAGAGGGAGAGAGAAAGGGAGGGAGGAAGTGAGTGAAAAAGACAGGAGAGAGAGTAAGATGGAGGGAGGGAGGGAGCGGGGAAAAGAGAAAGGAACAGGAAGGAATGGAGAGGGAGAGACTGTGCCCGTGTTTAGGTGTAATGGATTCAAACGTGGTAAATGAGCTTTAAAAACGTTCAAACCTTCTAAATGATCAAGAGGTGACTGGTAGAGAGACCCCCCAGTCCACCCCCTAGCAGAACCAGACACGGTCGACTTTAGCTGGGGAATATCTTTGTGTCTCTGTGGCTGTGTGTGTGTGTCTGTCTCAGTATGTCAGTTACGACGCCCAATTCTAAATGATACACGGTGTGGGGTTTTGTTTTGTTTGTTTGTTTGTTATTAAGAGTTGTTTTTGTGCTTCTAAGATGTGAAGGGCTGAATACGTCTCGATACAATGGAGAGGAGGGAAGGGGAGGAGAGGGGAGAACAGGAGGGAACGGGAGAGATGGGAGGTGTGTGTTTGTGTGTTTTGCTGATTGAACAGGAGAAGAGACGGAAGGACTAGGAGGGATGGAGAGAGGGAGGGATGGACAGATGGATGGAGGAGGAGGAGGAGGGGAGGAGGGAGAGACAGGAAGAGGAGGAAGGGGAAGAAGGGAGGAGGGAGGGAGGGAGAGAGGGATGGAGAGATGGATGGAGAAGGAGGGAGAGAATAATCCTGTATCTATTTCCGCAGCAGACCGGAACAATGCTCTCGCCTTTCACCGGCGACATCCACCCATACACACACACATACACACACACACATACACACACCCATACACACACACTCAGTGGTGCGTGAAATCGTTATGTTGGACCTGTTAATGCCGGCAGATAGCACGACCGTGGGACAACACCCGCTTGTTGCTTTTATAGACACACACAAATGAGCACAAACACAGACACACACACACACACACGAACACAGGCACACACACTCACTATCACACACACATACACACCCACGAGAATATACATACACACATGCGCACACACACACACACACACTATCACACAAAGGAGCATACACACACATACATACACACACACACACACACACACACTCGCACACATGTACCAATGTGTGAGGGATGTGTCTGGTATTCAACACAGCATGAAGGGCTCATGTCTATAGATTACCACACAACAGCTCAATAATTCTAGGGCTGAGGAAGGACACACATTCTGTGTGTGTTTCCGTTTATGTAAAACGGTCCCTGATAGTGGTCTGTGTAGTTGTGTGTGTGTGTGTGTGTGTGTGTGTGTGTGTAGAAGGCTCTCAGATAGTGTATAGAGAGTGTGTGCGTGTGGGTCTCAATGACACAGGTCTAACCCTGCCTGTCTGCCTGTCTTCATGTCAGCCGCGGTGTCACTTCCACCCTCTGCTCGCCAGACTGATAAAAGAACTGACACGCGCCCAAATTGTTCTCTCCTCCCTCCTTTCCCTCTCTCTCTCTCTTACGCTCTCTCCCTCCTGCTTTGTGTATCTTTCCCTCCCTCTCTCTCTTATGCTCTTTCTCTCTCTGTCCCTTTCTCTCTCTCACCCTCTCTCTCTCTCTCTCTCTCTCTCTCTCTCTCTCTCTCTCTCTCTCTCTCTCTCTCTCTCTCTCTCTCTCTCTCTCTCTCTCTCTCTCTCTCTCTCTCGCCCTTTCTCTCTCTCTCTCTCTCTCTCTCTCTCTCTCTCGCCCTTTCTCTCTCTCGCTCTCTCTCGCTCTCTCTCTCTATCGCTCTCTCTCCATCCCTCCATCCAGTTTTCTACCTGACTATATCAGTGGGGATTTCGATTCCATTAGTGCCGAGGTCAAAGCCTTCTACTCCGAGAAGGTGAGTACACACGCACGCGCACGCGCGCCCACCACGCACACTCGTGCGCGCGCGCACACTCATGTGCACGCGCGCACCAATCTGCAGATAACCACGTTGACCGGGGAATCGTTGTTGTTCGCTGTTTGGTTTCCTGTTACCCAGAACTCTGTCGACCTCTTCTCTGTCCCGCTGTTGAAGCGATGCCCGTGCGTCTTACCCACTCAGATACGACACCCACACGTACACGCGCACACACACACACTCAGAATTCGATTTATCCATGGATCTATGAATAAATGCAAACAAGGTGGCACACAGACGCCCAGGTCTGTCCTCGGTGATCAGGCAATGTCACTCATGTGGAGACTGATCAGAGCTCAGGATACACAAGTGTTTACTGTTTGAAATGCAGATGACACCTCCTCAGGGCTCCAAGAGCTCTTTCGCTCTCTCTCTCACACACACACACACAGTCTGTGTGTCTCTCCAGAGTCTTCTCAGACACTGGAGAGAATGTGTTGTTACAGAATGTAGATACTTATATCTGTCTTTATTTAGCAGAGAAAGACAGACAGACAGACAGACAGACAGACAGACAGACAGACAGACAGGCAGACAGAATCACAGAACGAGGGATGGTTTGGGGTATTCGAGGTCTTGGTATAAAGAGGGAATAAAACAAAACAGTCTCAAGACTGTGTGTGTGTGTGTGTGTGTGTGCGTGTGTATGTGTGTGTGTGAGAGAGAGAGTGCACGTTTGTGTGATGAGTTGTGGGGTCACCTGAATCATGTAGTTCTGGTTCCATTATGCAGAGAACAGGACTCAGGCTATCCCTTCTCTTCCTTATTCTCAGTTTATGTGTGTGTGTGTGTGTGCGTGCGAGTGTGGTGTATATATATGTGTGTGTATCGTGAAATGTGAAAAACATTGTGGGGCCCTTTTGCTGGGCCCAATAACTTCAAATGCTTTTTTTCAGGGGGTTTCAGAGTTAAGGTTAGAGTTAAGGTTAGGGGTGAGGGGTTAGTGGTTAGGGAACACAATTTTGAAGGGTTGGCCTCACTAGAAAAGCTAATATGTGTGTGTGTGTAGAGGTGCAGGTTGATAGAGACTGCGGACCAGGATCTGACAGACTTCACTAAGTGTCTGGCTATCATGGTGGAGGAGATACAACAACGCCAGCTACAGGTAAGATCACACACACACACACAGGCCTCCATGCATACGAGGCACACACACACAAACGCAAATTAAGATCTGCTAATATTTTCTTCTCTATGTCTGCCTACTTTTTGCTGTTTGTTGGCAAGCACAGTCACACACACACACACAGGCATAGACACAGTCAGACACACATACACAGTCACACACACACAAGCCATGTTGTCCCCCAAAAGTGGTGTGTTTTTAAGCGTTGCCATTCACCACATGGAGTGTGGTGAGTGTTTGTTCAATCACAGTGAGAGGTGCAATCACTAAATTTCTCACTGCTGATGAGCCAAACAAAACCTGAGAGAACACACACACGCACACACACGCACACACACTCACTCACACATTCACTCACACACGCACAAGACAAAAACGCAAAGCAAGCGTTAGCGTACATTGTTGTTTTGACGGTAACTCTTTGCCTTGTTCCAAATCAAGAGAAAAAAGAGATAGAGAGAGAGAGAGAGAGAGAGAGAAAGAGAGATCTAGGAGAGATGAGAGTGTGAGAGAAGACAGAGAGAGAGAGAGGAAAGAGGAGGGAGAGAGGGTTAGTTTGATGGAAACAGAGATGTGAAGTGTTTGGACTAGTTAGTGTGAACACCATCTTGTTGCTTTGATTTGATATGTGACTTTGGAAAGGCATCTCATCTTCATTCCCCTCTTGTTCTCTTCCCTCGCTCGCTCTCTCCCTCCATCCCCATCTCACTTCCTCTTCACTCTCCCTCCCTCTCTCTCTTCCTTCCTTCCTTCCTTCCTTCCCTCCCTCCTTCTCTTCCTCTCCTCCCCCCTTCCTTCATCCCCCTCTCATCTCCTCTTTCATCCTCCTGTCCAGATGTCAGTGTGTATCAAACTGGATCTAACCTGTCTGTGTGTGTCTGTCTGTGTGTGTGTGTGTGTGCGCGTGCGTGCGTGCGTGTGCGTGAGTGAGAGAGAATGAAGTGAGGGATTTGGGGAGAAAACACTTAGACAAGCATGCATTCCCTCTGACAGGTGAGAATAAGAAAGAACACACACACACACAGCCCCTTGATGGCCTGTCTCCAGCCAACAGGGATCCGTGTGTAGTGTTTCTTCCCCCAAACCTCCGTCAATAACCAACCAGACAGGCCATCACTCAGGCCTTTCTCAGCCTTAAAACCACTGCGTGTGTCAATGGGGATGCGCGTGTGTGTGTGTATTGTGTGTTTGTGTGCGCAAGCATGCGCGCGTGGGTGCGTCACCATTCCAAGGCCTGGTTATTAGTAGCCAGCTCTATGCTACACAGCAGCGGGAATCGTTTGTTTGTTTGTGGCTTTGTTTAAGACTCTGAACGTCTCCTGAACCGGGGGATATACAGTACACACTACTCTCTCTTTATCTCTCTCTCTTTCTCTTCATCTCTTTCTCTCTCTCTCTATCTATATCTCTCTGTATTTCTCTCTCTCTCTGTCTCTATCTAAATGTCTCAACCTCTCTCCTCTATCCGTCAGTACTGTTCTGTGGCTGTGTTGTGTCATGACAGCATTAAAAGAGTCTGAGTTACTGTGTTTGTAATCCCCAGTTGCTATAAACCCTTCAGCCTGTTTCTGCTTAGCTGGCCTTCCCTACATCACAAAGTCATCTATTTATTATGTTTAATAGACTCATTAGAGAGGATCAATGGGCTTGTTGGGAGATTCGGTGTGTATGTGAGCGTTCACGTGTATGAGAGAGTGTGTGTGTGTGTGTGTGTCTCCTTACGTGACCTGCGTCCTCGTCGAGTCGTCGACGACGCTGCTGACACGACGGTTCTGTTCCCCACTTTCATCCCGTCTGTCTCATTATCCCTCCATCATCTCTCGGGATGGGGCATAACTTTGTCGTTTACCTCGGGAGCCCACGCCATCCCTCAGCCAATGGGAGAGGGGGACGGCTGCGTTCCTGTCGGGCTAACAATGTCATCATCGTTAGCTTCCCTGGTGACGGTGCATGGGTGGTGTTATTTATTAAAAGAGTCCGTCGGTCATCATGGAGGACGTTCTCCTAATCTGACCAGTAAAGACCTAGCGAGATAAAGAGGTGTGTCTGACTAGCAGGTCCGGGTGAGTTGTAGAGCTCTAACTAGCAGGTTAGGGTGAGATGTAGCGCTCTAACTAGCAGGTTAGGGTGAGCTTGAAGAAGTCTAACTAGCCTTTAAGGGTGAGATGTAGAGCTCTAACTAGCATGTTTGGGTGAGATGTAGAGGTCTAACTAGCAGGTTAAGGTGAGATTGTAGATGTCTAACTAGCCTTTAAGGGTGAGATGTAGAGGTCTAACTAGCAGGTTAGGGTGAGTTGTAGAGGTCTAACTAGCAGGTTAGGGTGAGCTTGTAGAGGTCTAACTATCAGGTTAAGGTGAGCTTGTAGAGGTTTAACTAGCAGGTTAGGGTGAGCTTGTAGAGGTCTAACTAGCAGGTTAGGGTGAGATGTAGAGGTCTAACTAGCAGGTTAGGGTGAGCTTGTAGAGGTCTAACTAGCAGGTTAGGGTGAGATGTAGAGGTCTAACTAACAGGTTAGGGTGCGCTTGTAGAGGTCTAACTAGCCTTTAATGGTGAGATGTAGAGGTATAACTAGCAGGTTAGGGTGAGATGTAGAGATCTAGCTAGCATGTTAGGGTGGGATGTAGAGGTCTAACTAGTAAGTTAGGGTGAGATGTAGAGGTCTAACTAGCAGGTTAGGGTGAGATGTAGAGGTCTAACTAGCAGGTTAAGGTGATCTTGTAGAGGTCTAACTAGCCTTTAAGGGTGAGATGTAGAGATCTAGCAGGTTAGGGTGAGATGTAAATGTCTAACTAGCATGTTAGGGTGAGATGTAGAGGTCTAACTAGCACGTTAGGCTGAGATGTAGAAATCTAACTAGCAGGTTTAGGTGAGCTTGTAGAGGTCTAACTAGCCTTTAAGGGTGAGATGTAGAGGTCTAACTAGCAGGTTAGGGTGAGATGTAGAGGTCTAACTAGCAGGTTAAGGTGAGCTTGTAGAGGTTTAACTAGCCTTTAAGGGTGAGCTGTAGAGGTCTAACTAGCAGGTTAGGGTGAGCTTGTAGAGATCTAGCTAGCCTGTTAGGGTGAGATGTAGAGATCTAGCTAGCCTGTTAGGGTGAGATGTAGAGGTCTAACTAGCAGGTTAGGGTGAGATGTAGAGGTCTAACTAGCACGTTAGGGTGAGATGTAGAAATCTAACTAGCAGGTTAGGGTGATCCCGTTTGTTCCTCCATTACATACTGATGTCAACCCTGTTTAGTTATTTATAGTTGTTGTTGTTTGTTGTTGTTATTGGTGTTGATAAAATAGGGAGGAATGAGAGAGATCAACTTAGTCTCTGTTTTGATAATCCTCTTTTCGTCTCTGAGGAGGATGACGTCTGGGCAGAGTTTGTTTACATTCAGCATGTTTTGAGTGTGTCAAACAACACTGGTGTGTATGCGTGTTTGTGTGTGCGTGTATGTGTGTGTGTATGTGTGTGTGCGTGCGTGTGTGTGTGCCTGCGTGCGCGTGCGTGCAGTATGTGTGCGTCTCTTCTCCAGATGTGTGCCTAACCCAATTTTCAACTCATGAGGGTTCTTTCACAACTTGTCTTTAGTGGAAATGTACAGTACATACTGTTTTTCTCACACTCTGTAAATGAGGTGTAGAGAGGATGATGGGCAGAGGGGGGTGGCAGAAAGGAGGGGTAGAGAGGATGAAGAGGAGGGGTAGAGAGGATGAAGAGGAGGGGTAGATCATTTATGAGGGGGGACAGAGAGGAAGAACTTGATCCTAAAGTGAAAACCTGCACAGTGTGTGACGGTTATCCGGCTTTTAAACTATCCCCACCCCCCCACCCCTCAGGTAGACACCATTGTGACCCTGGGAGGTCTGGCTGGAAGGCTGGACCAGACCATGGCTTCAGTAGAGACGCTCTACCACGCCCTTTCCATCACACAGCTCCCCCTGGTGGTCATCCAGGGAGGCAGCCTGGCCTTCCTGCTCCGCCCGGTAACTACTGCACACACATACCCACACATTTGACACATACATACACACACACATACGCTAGACACATACATAAACACACAATAGACACATACATACACACACACACACACAAACACACACACATTAGACACATACATACACACACACACACAAACACACATATACACAGTAGACACATACACGGGGACACACATATTAGACACATACAGACACACTAGACATGAGACACACTACCCTTCAAAAGCTTGGGGTCACTTAGAAGTTCCCATGTTTTGGTAAGAAAAGCTTTTTTATCCATAAAAATGGAATCAGATTGATGTGAAATGCAGCGTAGACATTGCTAATGTTGTAATGACTATTTTAGCTGGAAACGGCAGACTGTTTACAGTCTCCACAAAGGCGTACAGACGCCCATTATCTGCAACCATCAGTCCTGGGATGTTTTGGCACAGTGTTTTTGCTATTCCAAGTTAATCATTTAAAAATCTAATAGTGGCCTCGATAACAGGCTCAAAATAGCCCCAAACAAAGGACTTCCTCTTGAAACCCGTCAGTCTTTTCTTGTTCTGAGGCAATTCCGAGAAACTGAAGATCTCGTACAACGTTTTGCACTACTCCCTTCACAGACCCGCGCAAACCGGTTCTAACCGGAATAGGCCGAGGAGGGAGGGGAGGGCCTGGTGGACTACCGGGCAAGAGGATTAGTGTCTGCGTCTGAGAAACAGACGCTTCCCAGGTCCTCTACATGAGCCGTTTTGTTAAACAGCTCCCCCTGCAAAACACCTCAACGTCAACGGTGAAGAGGAGACTCTGGCATGCTGACCTTCTAGGCAGAGCTGCAACGAAGAGGCCAGATCTCGGACTGGCCGATGACAAAAGATACAACGAAGACAGTGGACGGTGGAATTGGACAAGCTTGAGGTTGTTCGGATCACAAAGACCAAACGATGGATCCGGGAGGAGTGATTGAAGCCACCTGTCAGGCCTGGTCCCTGAGGTGGTCTGAGGGGGTTTCGGGGGTGAAGAACTGGGAGATGTTGGACAGGGTAAAGGGGTCTTGGAGAAGGAAGGCCATCACTCTGTTTTGCAACACCATACCCTGTGGATGGCGTTTGACTGGAGCACGTTTCCTCCCTCAATGCCACAAAGCACAGCTCCAAACTGTGAGAGATCTATTTAGGGAAGAGGCAATCAGCTGGTGTTGTGTGTGTAACGGAATGGCCTGCACAGTCACAAGATCTCGACCCTGTTTAGCTGTTGTGGGAACAGCTTGACCGTGCGGTACTCGAGAAGCAAGAAGCAAGAGGAATCAAACCAATCCGGGTGGGAGGTGCTTCAGGAAGCTCGCGGTGAAATCTCCTCAGATTGCCTCAGCAAATTGACAACCAGAAGGCTGCAATCGCTGCTGTTGGCTGGTGCCGATTGCTTGACAAAAACTAAGTTTTTAAGGACACTTCTTTTTAAGGTTACTTCTAAACTTGTCAATGACTGTATTTCCAAATCAAACTCATTTCATGTATGTTTTAAAGGAAAACCAGGACATTTCTAAGTGACCCTGAACTATGGAACGGTACTACATATGATATGAACACAGGCACACAACACCAGACATACACGTACGCACACATTCACAACACACCCACACACACACATCATACGCATGCACATAGTTCCCCCTGTTCTCCTGTTGCCCTCGTTTGTTTGGCGAGCGTCTCCTTTGCAGCAGAATAGCTTGCCTTGTTCTGTTTCTTCCCACCTGATTGAGTTCACAAGTCGACCGAGAGCCGAGGTTTGGATTTGAATGTAATCTTTTCGCTTGAACGATATTACTACATAGTAGTCTGTCATGACTTCTATTAACATCATGTCACACTAAACATACAGTCTCTCTCTCTCTCTCTCTCTCTCTCTCTCTCTCTCTCTCTCTCTCTCTCTCTCTCTCTCTCTCTCTCTCTCTCTCTCTCTCTCTCTCTCTCTCTCTCTCTCTCTCTCTCTCTCTCTCTCTCTCTCTCTCTCTCTCTCTTTTTGTCTCCATCCCTTTCCCCCCACTCGTCCCTGTTCCCCTTGACTTCTGTCGCACTCTCTTTTCCTCATCACTCTTGCTCGCTCTCTCTCGCGCTCCTCTCCCCCTATCCCGCCCACTCCCTCTCTTTCGCTCTCCCTCTTCTCTTTCTCTCTCGCCCACTCCCTCTCCTGCTTGCTCTCTTTTCATTGTTTGTCATTATTCCAAAGACATGTTGTCATTTACTGCTTCATAGCTGGACACCTCCAATTAATCTTTCTTGAGTGAAGGTACATTCATCTAATCTGTCAACGTTGTTCTGATTCAAGGAGAGAGAGAAGGGAGAAAGAAGAGAAGGGAAAGGAGAGAGGGGGAGCAAAGAGGGAAAGAGGAGAAGAGAGCGAGGAGAGGAGATGAGAGAGGAGAGGAGAGGAGAGAAGAGAGGGAGGAGGAGGAGGAGAGAAGAAAGTGCGAGAGTGTGGTACAGAAAGGAAGGTGAGTGTAACCTTACAAACAGGATGACGAGGCTCATTAGAGTCACAGTTGAGCGCGCAAACACCTCTCCGGTTTCCTTTTAAACTGTGGGCCACACTCGCGCACACTCGCACGAGGCATGCTCAGGCGGCACTCGACGCACGCCGACACATTAAAGCGCGCGCAATCCAAATCGCAGGCGGACGTTTTGACGAAGTTCCGAGGCGGGTGCGACACGGCAACATATGTGATACGTAAGAAACAATGGGAGCGTGCTAGCAGCGCTGAACAGAGCGAGGTGTCTGAGTCTGGTTCCTCCAAATAGATCCTTCTGTTCTCGCACGCACACAGGCGGGTGTTAGACATACGGCGTGCTTCACAAAGGTGTGGCTGATTTAAATGACAACGTCGGATTCAGCTGTTTGAGAACAAACACTATTTTCCTAAGTTAGGAGGGCACCTTGAGAACAGAGTGAAGCGTGTGTGTGTGTGCGCGGGCGTGTGTGTGTGTGTGTGTGTGTGGAGACTAGAATGCAGAAAGGCTGAAGGATAGCTTTGGTATCCTCTGCTGTACGTCGCTGTGTAGGGGATGGAGTATGAAGACCGTTTTCTACGATAGTCGTTTGGGTGTGTGTGCGTGTGTGTGCGTGTGTGTGCGTGTGTGTGTCAGGATCCATGTCTCTCTGTATTACTGGTTGGAGGGGGTAGGTATTAGAGGCCAGTCAAACCTGCTCATGTTAGTCTCCACTCTGAAGCTCAGCCATCCTAACTGCTTATACATCCACATGTCACAAAGCAGCTTACAACACACACACACACACATACACGCAGACACACACAGAGACGCACACAGACGCAACTTGGGAGGGAGTCAGGTGGCTGAGCGGTTAGGGAATCGGGCTAGTAATCTAAAGGTTGCCAGTTCGATTCCCGGCCGTGCAAAATGACGTTGTGTCCTTGGGCAAGGCACTTCACCCTACTTGCCTCGGGGGAGAATGTCCCTGTACTGACTGTAAGTCGCTCTGGATAAGAGCGTCTGCTAAAGAGCGTCTGCTTAATGTAACTTCTATCCGCTTTCGAGACTAACGCACACACTCACAAATGTTTATACGCACAACACACGCACACACAGACACAGCCCCAGGGCTAGTTCATCAGAAGAGTACTCCTCTCCAAGTTTCTCTGGAACTTTCCCTCCCTCCCTCCGGCTCCCTCTGCAAACGAGAGGAAAACATTTTGAAATGAACCCTTTCATGGAGGCAATGTTTGTATGTTCCTCTTTATTTCAGCAGCCATCATTATTTCCCATTTATCCCTGTGTCTGTCTGTCTCTCTGTGTGTGTGTGTGGGTGTGCATGTTTCTGTGTGTGTGTGGATGTCTGTACCTGGGTGCGTGTGTGTGTCCCTGAGTGAGTGTGTGTTTGTCTGTGTGTGTGTGTGTGTGTGTGTGTGTGTCTGTGTGTCAGTTGTATGTGTGTGAGGAAGAAAAAGTTCAATGTCAACTTTTCTTCTTTCAGCAATAGGGTCTTTATATAAAGATGGTAATTTAACCTCAAACCTACACACTCTTGAGCTAATATCAGACGGATTCAAAGTGTGTGTGAATGGTGTAGAAGGGAGAGTAGGTTACATTACATTACATTTACATTTTACATTTAGTCATTTTGCAGACGCTCTTATCCAGAGCGACTTACAGTAAGTACAGGGACATTCCCCCCCAGGCAAGTAGGGTGAAGTGCCTTGCCCAAGGACTCCACGTCATTTGGCACAGCCGGGAATCGAACTGGCAACCTTCGGATTACTAGCCCGATTCCCTCACCGCTCAGCCACCTGACCCCCAGGTTGCTATGACCAGACCACCAAAGAGACGGGCTCACAGGTAGAAGGAAAAGGCACGATTCAGACATGACACAACAACGACGGATGATGCGGTGATCCGGGTCGCAACCCACCAACCAGGTCAGGGCCCCCGTGGTTGTCCCCGCCCCGACCCCTCCAGGTCTCGCTGGGGGACATGGGAAGGCAGCGGCAGGTGTCTGAGCGCTGACCCCTGGATCTCCCTCTGGTGGTGGGGACATGTGGCTTCCCCGGGAGGGGAGGGGGCTTCCCAGTCCCTCCTGCACCAGGGGCAGCTGAGCCGGGCCTTAATGCAGCACCCCGCTCCACTGAAGCTGAACCCGCTGGACTCAGGAGAGGGGAGAGCCTCGAGCCAGAGGGAGACTGAGGAGAAAGGGTTCAAGGGTGAGAGAGAGAGAGAGAGAGAGAGGAGTGAGGGAGAGGGAGAGAGGGGGGGAGAGGGAGAGACCCTCGAACAATGAACAGTACCCGAAGAATACTGACAAAATGGGCATGCAGTCAATGCAAAAAAGACAGAAATTATGGTCATACAAAAAAAAGTCAAAATGTCAGGAAAAGAGGCACATATTCACACCGGGAAACAAAACTGAACACACATCACACATACCTACAAATGACAGCGTCTGGTAGCTTCCGCTTGCAGTGAATGCACTTAAAGAAAAAGCTCGTAGAGCTTTCTTTGCAATCAAACAGCATTTTAATAAAATAGGCCGATTCCATTAACGTTAGAATCCAGAAAAGATCATTAACATTTGACACCCATTTAAAATCCAGTCCTGAGGAAACCCTTCAATGTAATGCCCTTGCAGTCATGAAGTTAACCCAGAGAAGAGCCCCCTGTGTCAGCTGGTTATGAGACTAACAAACCAGTTACCACACCTCCCTCTCAGTCCATCACCCCCTTACTAACACCAAACAGAATACAACTAATTACAACAGAAACAAAAAATCCTATCTAGAACTCTGGGAAAAGAAACCAAAACACGAAACAAATTAGATTGGGGCCTACACAGAAACTACGAAATGGCTGAATATCTAGGCTATATATTGTCAAGGATGTAAAGCTGAGCCAGCTGCTCATTAAATACAGTGACCACACTCTTGCAATCGAAAAAGGAAGACATAGACAGAGATCAATATCTCCAAAAATGCAACCCGTTAATTAAAGACTCCACACAGCTTGATGTAACTAGAAATTAAGGATATCTCTGGACGAAGGGCGTACAGCAAGTCTTGCCGCTAGATATGTATCTCAATGTCATATTATATTGTCCCTTCAATGTGGACTGCTTTGGCAATATTGCTCA
>NC_085032.1:5923650-5956642 GCF_963692335.1 Osmerus eperlanus | reverse complement strand
TCTCTGTTTATGAGTGGTGGGATTAGCCACAGTGTGGCGCTTCCTCATCTGGCCCAGGGCGGGTCTCCACCTGTATGCTAATGAGACAGACTGCTAAAGGACAGCCTTCCCCGGATTAAGCACTCCGAATTACAAGCATAATTAATCACACGCATAATTAAAAGAGTTGAGAGGAACTGATTTCCCTCGGGGATTGAAAGGAAAGATTGGGAGATGGAATAGAGCTCACTCAGTTGATGCAGCCACTCATAGGTTGGTGCCAGTGTCCAAAGTTTGTCTTGTTTTTTGTGTGTGTGTGCGCGTTTTCGTGTGTGCGTGTGATTCACGGGAAAGTAATGTGGAAGAAATTGGGATTTCCTGTGTGCTTACATTATTCACTACTTTATAGAACTAGTCATTGGATACTAGTTAGTACGTTCTCATGTAAGCTTGCTATTAATAAGAGTATATTGTGTCTATGTGTCAGGGTTAATAGATGTTCGGGGTCAGGAGAAAGTACTGGCTAAACGTTCCTTGTCATGACTACAAGGAGAGCTCCAACTATGAACTCTCTAGTCTAAGAGTTGTCATGTGTTGGGAGCTGTGAATCTCTTTCTCTGAGACTGTTGAAACGTCATTACTGCCTGACTGTCACAATCTATGTTTACATTCTTGTGCCCTATAAAAGATGGTCCTCCGGCTTTCGGAGCGGAGAGAGACCTGGTTGAGACCTAAGCTTGGTGTTGTGTTGTCATTTATGGTCAGAAGACTGGTTTTCTCTCCCAATCTGCAGATTGATAAATACTTATTAAAATCCAGAACTCAACTTAACTTAGTCACTCCGTTTATGAAGAGACGGACAAAACACTTTCTTCATCAGTAACTACAGTCTCTGTTGACAAGAGAGACTCTTTGAGACTCTTTAGATGGTCACGCTGATGATCATTTTAGTTTAAACAGCCTGTGTTGTAAATAATGGATGAAGAGTGTGTGTGTGTGTGTGTGGGTGTGTGTGTGTGTGTCTGTGTGCGTGCGTATTTTTTGTTAGTCAGATGCCAGGGACTAACAGTCCTGTTTTAAGTGACACTTTAAAAAAGGACAACACTTTTTTGTTTGTTTGCATGACAATCGTAACACACACGCTTAATGGCAGGATGTAAAAGAGCTTGTGCCATGGGCCTCTGAAACTGAAGGCCATGGTTTTATTCAAACATTGAGCACCATCAGTTACTTTAGATGATATGTTGTATGATATGATGGACATGTTAGGATGTGATCTGGACATGTTAGGATGTGATCATCTGGACATGTAGGATGTGATCTGGACATGTTAGGCATGTGATTAGGACATGTTAGGATGTGATCTGGACATGTTAGGATGTGATCTGGACATGTTAGGATGTAATTAGCTTGATGGCATTGTGAAGCAGGGCTAAGCTGAGTGCAGTCCTATTGGAGACAGTAGCTGAGTGTAGTCCTATAAGAGACAGAGTAACTCTTTCACGGTTGATCGTGCTAGGAGACAAGCAGAGGAACTTGATTATGTGAGATGTGTGTGTGTGGTGTGCGTGTGTGTGTTTAAGTGTGATGAATGGTTTTGAGATGTCAGACAGAAGCCTCTGGCACTGCTACTATTTAGCACAATCATGAAAGAGTCCTAATTCAGTTTGATATCACACACACACAAACGCCCAATTACAACATGTAACAGACGGGTAGGTCTGGAGAAAGGCATCCTTATTTCTGGATGGAAGGTCATCTGTTGCTGGAGGAAATGAATGACTGTGGCATGCACACACACACACACATACACACAGGCAGATGATCCAGTGACATGTTTGCATGTGTATAAGCTGCTAGTGTTCTGTCCCCCTGGGTGACATTTAATAAAGCTATGGGGAATACCGAGACACATGTGACCTGGAGAGAGGGATGAGGGGAGGAAAGCAGGGGAACCAAGCTGAGAAAGAGGAAGGAGGAAGAAGGATGGATGCCAACACGCATCCTTGGAGGAAGATGATGGTGCGGAAAAGTTGCTGTCACCGTCGCCGTCACAGCCCTATGAACCTCCTCTCTCCCTCCTCCCCCTCTCCCTCCTCCTTCTCTCCCTCTTCGTCCCTCCTCCCCCTCCTCTTCGCCCCTCCTCCCCTCCTCTTCGCCCCTCCTCTTTTCCCTTCTCTCTGACCCTCCTTTTCTTCCGACTGACGCTTCCGTCTTTCCCCGTCCTCTGTTCCCATTTCTTTTGTTTTCATCTTAATCCCTTTCTTCTTGGCCCTCGGTGAACTCCTGAGTCCGTACCACAAGGTCCGAGGTCGTCCACGGAACGCCGCAACTGTCATCGCTTCTTATTATTTTACGCCCCAATGTTTTGGGGCGTACCCCACGAACCCACTAGGGTTTTTATTCATGTAAAGAGGAGAGAGAGAGAGAGAGAGAGAGAGAGAGAGAGAGAGAGAGAGGAGAGAGAGAGAGAGAGAGAGAGAGAGAGAGAGAGAGAGAGAGAGAGAGAGAGAGAGAGAGAGAGAGAGAGAGAGAGAGAGAGAGAGAGAGAGAGAGAGAGAGAGAGAGAGAGAGAGAGAGAGAGACGGTTGTTGTGAGCTGTGGTTCAGAAAGGGAGAGAGAGATAGAGAGAGATGTGGCATTTAAACTTGTGTGCAACTCCAAAGTTAGTCTCGGAGGAGGACACATAAGAGGCTGGCAGAGATGGATCTATCAGCCCAATAACATGCTTATTAAGATGAAGGCCTGGAGTCCAGGCCTCACAAACACTCGCTGAATTTGATTAGACAGTATTGTGCGTGTGTAAATATGGGTGTAAATATGTGTGTGTATGCGTGTGTGTATGTGTGTAAGTTATTTCTTGCTCAGGAGAACCTGAAAGGAAGTGCTGACTCATGCTTCCTGCTCTCAGCAGACTGGAGGAGATCCTCACTCACATCCTTCACTGTTGCTCTGTCCTACATCACACCGTGTGTGTGTGTGTGTGTGTGTGTGTGGGGGGGGGGGGTAGCTCGAGGCCCAGGAAAAGGTGTGTGCCATTTGTGTGTGTGTGTGTGTGTGTCGTGCGTGTTTGTGGGTAAACCGGAAGGATTCAGTGTCAAACAGGGTGTTGATGTACGGAAGCCACCCACTACCCCATCCCCCCCCACACACACACACACACACTCATCCAGCACTGACTACCCTACATTGATTGAAGTGAATCATTAAAGGCAATTTGTCGCCGCGGCACTCTTGAACCAGTTGAGCAGTGTGTATGTGACTGTGTGTGTGTGCGTGTGTGTGTGTGCGCGTGTGTGTGTGTGCGTGTGTGTGTGTGCGTGTGTGTCTTTGGGAGCAGTTGGGGGCTGGAGAGTCTTCCAGTCGCTGTCTTTGTTTACTCTGATTATAATTTTGAGATGGAGCAATATGACCTGCATTCTTGAAGGATAATGACGCTCACTCGCACACGCACACACACACACACGTACACACTGATCTGGAGAAAACGTACTGTAGAAGAAATGAGAAGTGTTAATCATTGGTATTATGTTGTGTGTGTGTGTGTGTGTGTGTGTGTGTGTGTGTGTGTGTGTGTGTGTGTGTGTGTGTGTGTGTGTGTGTGTGTGTGTGTGTGTGTGTGTGTGTGTGTGTGTGTGTGTGTGTGTGTGTGTGTGTGTGGGTGGGTGTGTGTGTGTGTGTTCACCATTTGTATTCTTCCACTCTGATAACCGGGAACCCCAAGGAGTTTCAGGGAGGTCATTATGTGTTCATAAAAGCAGACACACACACGCTGGTGGAGCATTCTGTGTGAGTGAGTTTACAGAAAAACTGCAAATGTTTAAAAGAGATGAAGGAGGTCGGGTGGAAAGTAAAAGAGAGGGAGAGAGAGGAGGAGGAGGAGCAGGAGGAGAAGAGAGAGAGACAGAGGGAGAGAAAGAGAGGGAGGGAGAGAGAGAAAGAGGAAATCAAGGGCACGGTAAGAGAGGGAGACAGGAAAAGAGAGGGAAGAGCACAAGGTAGAGACATGCTGAGGAAAAGCGTTCGACTGATATGTTGCAGTCATTTTTTGCTGTGGAATTATTATTGTTCCCCGTGTCTGGTGGCTGAAAAAGGGGTTCCTTTGCATTGTGCCAAGTAAATACAAACATGCTGTGAAACTGAAATACTGTTCGAACTCTTAGAGCTCTTCAGATCCTTGATCTTTGTTGTACTTCCTACATGCACATACAAACACTATTTGTATGCGTCTTTGGCCCCTTTTTGTACAGACCATAACTTTATTGACCCAAACACAATGCAGTCTATCCATTAAGGGTTTAGAGGTCAGTCTTGGCAGCACAGTCATCCTGTCTGAAGCGCTTACAGTTTAGAATAACTTTGTTTGAAAAATGCATCACATTTGCTGAATCAGGTAAGCGAGGAGCGAAGCCAGTTAAAAAGAGCTAAATTAGACAGGAAATGATTGTTCTGGGACAGTGTGTGTGTGTGTTTGTTCTCTCTGGAGTCAGATCTTTGTGATTCATTGCTGTCTGATCTGACAGCTCAATATTAAAAAGCCTTCAACCTGCTCCAGACAATGAGAGTTATAGGGCTGCATGAAAGGTGTGTGGGTGTGTAGTTGTGGGAGTGTACTTGGGTGTGTGTTTATTTGTGTATGCGTGTGTCTGTGCGCGTGTGTGTATGTGTGTGCTTGGAGGTGTGTGTGTGCCGGTGTGTCTTGGGAGTGTAGTTGTGTGTATTTGTGGGCTTTTGTGTGTGTGTGTGTATATTTGTGTCCTTGTGTGCTTGGAGTTGTGGGGATGCTTGTGTGTGTGTGTGTTGTGTGTTTGGGGGTTTGTGTGTAACATGCTGAGTCATGCTACTCTCAGCTTAACTGGATCCACATTGTGAAACCTTCCTTACTCTGATGTTTGAATAACTCTCATCTCCAGCCATGTCTGTCTCAGAACCAGGACCTGGGTCTAAACAATGCATCATGTTGTGTGTGTGTGAAAGCGACAGTGTGTGTGTGTCTTCTGAAAAGCAATGCTTAACAAGCTTTCTCTGGCTAAAATAGCATACAAGTTTGATAAGTGCCAGTTCCATTACAATTCCTCTTCTAACCACCACTCTCTCTCTCTCTCTCTCTCTCTCTCTCTCTCTCTCTCTCTCTCTCTCTCTCTCTCTCTCTCTCTCTCTCTCTCTCTCTCTCTCTCTCTCTCTCTCTCTCTCTCTCTCTCTCTCTCTCTCTCTCTCTCTCTCTCTCTCTCTCTCTCTCTCTCTCACACACACACACACACACACACACACACACACACACACACACACACACACACACACACACTACAGACCCTAGAATGAGACTAAGGTTCACATGGAATATACACACATTCCACACACACACCTGCCCATGCTGTGCCAGACACAGGGGAAAGACAATGAAGACCTACTCTCTGAAATGGCGTCCAACTGACACAGGACCTTCAAATGACCCAGCAGATGGGACACACACACACACTCCAACCCACACACCGTCTCTCACACACACACTCAATCACACACACACACACAGTCAGCAGGTGCAAAACCTGACAGAGGGACACACGTACACTCTTTCCCCTGCTCCCTAACACACACACACACACACACACACACAGCTGAGAAGTCTGGAGGGAATCTTGGAAAAGGAAATGATTCTGAAGTCTTAATTAAAAGTAAACTTTGCTCGAGATTAGAAACTTGGTAGGTGCCCTTAGTTAATAGGAGCATTCTCGTATGAAATATCACCACCCCCAAGAAATGCTAAAACTTTGGCTGTGGAGGCGTCTGCGTGTGGGCGCTTGTGTGTGTGTGTATGAACCAGATTTATACGTAAACATATTATGTGTGTGTGTGTGCATGCATGTGTTTGTTTTTTGTGCTTTTGTTCCTCTCTTCTTCTCTTCCGTCTCACTCTTTCTCTTTCCTGTGTAATAAAGTGGTTTAATCCATCACACTGTTCTGTCCTGGTCAACAAGTCTTACCAGTGTCCTTAAACAAACCGCCTGAGGCCAACAGGCCATCGCTTTCTCGCTCTCTCTCTGTGTCTCTCTCTGTCTCACTCTCTCCAACTCTCCTTTTGTCCCTCCTCTCTCGCCCTCCTCACGCCTTCTCTGTGCCTCACCTCGGTCTCTCTTTCATTCTCTCTCCTTCTGTTTCTGTCCCCTCTATCGCTCTCGCATATTTGTTTTTTTGCACAGCCTTGAGAAATGGCTCCGTGCTCGTCTCTACCCAACACTCTCTTTCCAGCTCGTTCTCTCTCTCTTTATCTCTCTCTCTTTCTCACAAACACTCATGCAGCATACCCAATAAATTTTTGCTCGCGCTCGCTCTTCCACCTTCATCCACACATTATTTCTCTCGCTCAAACACACACACACAGCAGAATACATCTATTTTTCCTTATCTTCAGCCGCACCTAACGCGTGACACCTTCTGCGCTAAGTGTTTGGGTGGAGTGTGTCAAGGACCGTGTTGTCGTAACGGCGTGTTTCGCACTCTTCACCTTGGCACTGTTTACTGAAGCTCTTCTTCTATCTCTCTCTCTCTCTTTACCTTATACCCCCCCATATAACCTATTCAGTCTCTTCCTCGTCTCCCTTTCTCTCTTCTCCTCGCTCTTTCGCCCTCCCTCCCTCCCTCGTCCTCTTGGCTCCATCTCATAACTCCTCTCTCTCTCTTCCTCTCACTCAAGGTCTGGGGGAGTTGAAGGAAATGAGTAGTAGAGTGTGTTCTCTGAGGTGGCGTCGAGGCGAGTAGCGTGGTTTGGTTTTTATTTTCGGGGAGACGAGATGAACCACTTCTGAACCTCTGGGACACGACACGACCATACATACATAAACTCTCTCAGATACACACTAATGACCTCACACACATGCACACACACACTTATTGATTTATTGATGAGCATATCCCGACCCTCACCTCAGTTCATCCCACTAACAAAATCACACACCCTTTCAATTTCTATGGATCTGAATGTGTTTACAGCAGGCACACGCACACACACACGCGCACCCACACGCACGCATAATCATGTTTGTGCTCGTTAAAATGACTCCTGACATAAACAGAAGAGGACGCCTTGGAAGATAGAGGTCAGGCCAGCCATTCTTCTATGACCTCAGTCTCCTAGCCTAGCCTAGCCTAGCCTAGCGCTGCATCCATAAACATTTAATAGGAAGCGCTATCAACGCCCGGCAGACGCTAACGCTATCTGAGCGCCCGATAAAACCGGTTCAAACAGAGGGGAGCGACAGGAAGGGCGAGGACATCTCTCCCATCGGAATCGCCGGGCCGCGTTCCATTTCTGTCCTTGGGTCCTTCCCTTATCTCTCCCCCTCGGTTTCCTACTGGACAGCAGCATTCAGACCTGTGGGGGCCTGCCCTACTTGCTAGTCCGAGATGACCACACAACTAATAAGGCTGAATGTTCATATAGCATGTTTTTTTCCAACGGTTCCCAATGAGGAAAGAGCGTCTGTGGCCGTCTGGAGGAAATGCGCCGCACCCGGCGTCTTTCGCAACAGTGACGCGACATTTTCGGGCGGCGGCTCTGAGAGATTCGAGTTGCAAATCTCGGATCTTTTCAGAAACAATGTGGGTGTCGTTATCGTGTCAGGATAGGGGAGGAGACAGGGAAGGGGATAGGAAAGGGGCTAGGGATGCACAGGGCTAGAGCAGGAGACAGGGTAGGTGGCAGGGTAGAGGACAGGGAAGGGGGTAGGGAGAGGAGAAGTGGTTGGATAGACGGTAGCTAGTGACTGGACTGAATCCAGGCTGTTGTCCCGTGGCTGTAAAGGGAGTCCCCTGCCCCCCCATCAGCTTCCTCTCCAGGGTCATTTGTTCTGTAAATATGTGCTACTTAAAGTGGGCTGGCCCTCGGGCCACCTGGCTGAAAAACCCAATTACAGCCAGCAAACATCTTCATTGTTATCACTGGAGGAGCAGCGCTTGTTTCGTCTCCCAGCGCAGGCCCGGCCCAGACATCGATCGCTATCAAGGCGGAGCAGGGTATTACTAATGGAGCCTTCTCCAGCCTCGGAGTCCCTTTGTGTCGGTGTGTGTGTTTGGATGTGCGTGCATGTGAGTAGGTGGGTAGCACTGCTGACACAATGACGCACTAATGTGTGATTCCCCTGTTTATGTTTGTGTGTGTGCTTCTGTGTTTGGGGGAAATGTGTGTGTGTGTGTGTGTGTGTGTGTGTGTGTGTGTGTGTGTGTGTGTGTGTGTGTGTGTGTGTGTGTGTGTGTGTGTGTGTGTGTGTGTGTGTAAGCCTAAGTAGTATCTCTGTAGCATCCTCTCCATCATGTTGATCTCCACTCCTCCTTACCATGATGCACTACTGCCCCTAGTGGCTGCTTTTAAGACTACAGTCTTGTTTTTTTCCTCACAGCTTCAGCACCTGTTCACTCGCTGTAAAGATATGTATGTATCAGGACAGTACATGGCTGTCATGACAACTATGTGAAGAGCTACTGCTGCTTCATGTACTGTCACTGCAGTGTGTATAACAGTGTAGAGTCTATCATTACAGGTGCTATACAGGAGGTTGCAGAAAAAGCCTAAACAATATAGATGTAAGTCGATAAATCACAGATAAAACAGTACACAATGCTAAGAAACATTAAAAGCCAAAGAGGATAAATGAGTCTTGAGAGCAGACTTAAAAAAAAAAAAAAAGAAGATTAAAATAGAGGGTGATAATCTGTTAAGCATGGGTAATAGTTTAATAGTGTTGAATGTTGGATAGCGTATAATTGAGTATATATCCACACTTACCAGGCCAGGGGACCAGGAGTGTGGCGTGTGGTGTGTGTGTGTTGTGTGCTCCGTGATCCCCCCCCCCCCCCCCCCCCCCACGAGGCCAGTGTGCAGTCAACACAGGTCTAGCAGAGAGGTGTCGGAGGACACTGTTCCTGTGGTTGACCTTGTTCTCCCTACAATACCCCCGGTGTCAGTCCTCTTCGCTGCATTACCTGCCGGCTGGCTGAGCTGCCAGCTTCTCCCCGGGGTAATATCATGGTTGTTCACGTCACTTTGAAGCAGAACGGCGTTTCTGTCCCTCTTTGATGTCCGCCCGGGCCGCCGGTGGACAATTGATTCGCTTCGTTTTCACGTCTTTCTTTGTTCCTTCTTGTTTGTTTTCCTCTGCCCAGGGGGAAGCGATGGACTATTTTTGTGATATATTTATATATATACTTAAAAAAAAAAAACACACCCCAACCACATATACAGTTAGGTCCATAAATATTTGGACATTGACACAATTTTCATCATTTCGGCTCTGTATACCACCACAATGGATTTGAAATGAAACAATCAAGATGTGCTTTAAGTGCAGTGTATATGTGGCCCCCCCCTTTTTAAGGGACCAAAAATTATTGGACAAACTAACATAATCATAAATCTAATTGTCACTTTTAATACTTGGTTGCAAATCCTTTGCAGTCAATGACAGCCTGAAGTCTGGAACCCATAGACATCACCAGACGCTGGGTTTCGTCCCTGGTGATGCTCTGCCAGGCCTCTACTGCAACTGTCTTCAGTTCCTGCTTGTTCTTGGGGCATTTTCCCTTCAGTTTTGTCTTTAGCAAGTGAAATGCATGCTCAATTGGATTTAGGTCAGGTGATTGACTTGGCCATTGCAGAACATTCCACTTCTTTGCCTTAAAAAACTCTTTGGTTGCTTTCGCAGTATGCTTCGGGTCATTGTCCATCTGCACTGTGAAGCGCCGTCCTATGAGTTCTGAAGCATTTGGCTGAATCTGAGCAGATAATATTGCCAGAAACACTTCAGAATTCATCCTACTGCTTTTGTCAGCAGTCACATCATCGATAAATACAAGGGAACCAGTTCCATTGGCAGCCATACATGCCCACGCCATAACACTACCTCCACCATGCTTCAATGATGAGGTGGTATGCTTTGGATCATGAGCAGTTCCTTCACTTCTCCATACTCTTCTCTTCCCATCATTCAGGTACAAGTTGATCTTGGTCTCATCTGTCCATAGGATGTTGTTCCAGAACTGTACAGGGTCTTTTAGATGTTTTTTGGCAAACTCTAATCTGGTCTTCCTGTTTTTGAGACTCACCAATGGTTTACATCTTGTGGTGAACCCTCTGTATTTACTCTGGTGAAGTCTTCTCTTAATTTTTGACTTTGACACAGATACGCCTACCTCCTGGAGAGTGTTCTTGATCTGGCCAACTGTTGTGAAGGGGTTTTTCTTCACCAGGGAAAGAATTCTTCTGTCATCCACCACAGTTGTTTTCCGTGGTCTTCTGGGTCTTTTGGTGTTGCTGAGCTCACCAGTGCGTTCTTTCTTTTTAAGAATGTACCAAACAGTTGATTTGGCCACACCTAATGTTTTTGCTATCTCTCTGATAGGTTTGTTTTGATTTTTCAGCCTAACGATGGCTTGCTTCACTGATGGTGACAGCTCTTTGGACTTCATATTGAGAGTTGACAGCAACAGATTCCAAACACAAATACCATTCTTGAAATGAACTCTAGACCTTTTATCTGCTCCTTGTCAATGAAATAACGAACTCCCATGAGGGAATAACATACACCTGGCCATGGAACAGCTGAGCAGCCAATTGTCCAATTACTTTTGGTCCCTTAAAAAGGGGGGGGCCACATATAAAATGTATTGTAATTCCTACACCGTTCACCTGATTTGGATGTAAATACCCTGAAATTAAAGCTGAAAGTCTGCACTAAAAGCACATCTTGATTGTTTCATTTCAAATCCATTGTGGTGGTATACAGAGCCAAAATGATGAAAATTGTGTCAATGTCCAAATATTTATGGACCTAACTGTACATTTTTTATTGGACGTTTTTGGTCTTTTTCTCTCCTGAGGGCCATTCAAATGAAGCAATTCTGAAACGCTGAGCTGATGCAGCAGAACAGAACATCAGGACCATCGAGGACGACTGTGTTCCCTCCTGTGAGGGCTTCACGTGTGACGATACCGATCAAATCCCCGCGCGAGACTTCCTTTCAGTACCAGTCAGTCACATGACACAAGCACAAAGCATGCAAATTATACAAGAGTATAACCCAGTCAATAACTCCACTACGCCATTTGATGCATCCTAGTCATGGATGTTGCAGTAGCACCGACAAGGTTTGACAGCACTGTTGCTATGTCTGCGTACTGTACTTACAAACATCCATCAACTCCTGGTATGGGCATGGGTAAAGTTAGGGTTGTGGTGATCATGTTTGTGTGCTTTGGGCTTTTACCAGATCCACAATCAGACGTGGTGTTCTGAGTTTCCACTCCTGAAGGACTGGCAGGTTGGGCTGTCACCTTGTTTGTCTCCTTGGTTACTTGCTGCCTGGTGGTCAAGCATGACGCTATTCTGTGTGTGCGTGTGTGTGTGTGTGTATGTGAGAAGTAGAAAGTGTGCGAGTGTGTGTGTGTGTGTGTGTGTGTGTGTGTGTGTGTGTGTGTGTGTGTGTGTGAGAGAGAGAATATGTGTGTATGTGTGTGAACTCCTCAGGCCCCAGATTAGTGGTTAGTCCAGGTCGTGGCTGGTTGCTCAAGCAGAATAAAAAGGACCTCCTCCAAGTAGAGTAGAGGCTCCCAGGGGGTCCATGAGGGGGTCCATGGACCTACAGGAACATCTCTGACCAGCCCTCAGTCCCTCTACTGGGCTTCTGACCACTCCAGTACAAGAACCTGAGTTCAGACACCCTTACGACAGTATTAATTATCGGGAATTTGTGTTCTTTTTTTCTAATAGAGGATCAGGTGTTGCAGTTCGGGATACTCGTCAGTACCTCCAACACCTACGAACCTGTTGCTCCCGGAGACGCCAGGAAGCCCGTCACCGTGACGACGGACCAGCCTCTGCTCTGGAGCATGGGCATTCGCCAGGATAGCGACGCTGTCAAGAGTGAATGACAAACTAATCGGGGACATCCAAATAGTCAGGAGCGGATTCCTCTTACGGGGGGTTTCAGATACTGTGTAGTTGTTGCCTCAAACCACAGTGATAAGTGACTGGCAAGACGAGTCACTCCTACACTTGAGATGCATCCGAGTGTTTATCTATACTAAATACCTTGTTCCAAACCAGAAACGTAATCGCAGCCCAACAGCTGTTAGAAGGCTGTTTAAATCAGTATTGATAGTCATATTTAGAAGAGCTGGAAGTATCTGGTTTGGAACCAGGCCCATCCTGTGCCTTCACCAGAGTCTCTTAATGAACACGGATTGTCTTCTATTTTCAATCAATTTATTAACAACAGTCATAGTACAAACTTTGTGCGCAGAATTCAAAAAATCATCCCTCACACATTCATCCATTCCAACCCCACTACTGTCCCACCGCACCGGGTGTCTGGGTATTGTAGTCCTGTCACCCCCTCTGCACGTTCAGCCACCCCTGGGAGAAAAAGCGAGAGAGAACATGTCAGTGTTGCCAGGTAGAAACGAACTAACTAACCAAATCAGTATGTGTCAGACTAACGACTATTCTATAAAGTATGAATGTCTTTTAAAACTAGAGACGAAGCCAAACAGAGTATTCACTCCCGCCGAAGATCTGCTTTATCGACCCGAGCGAGCCAATCATTGTCACTGTGCACACTAAGCCATCCTAATTAAACCACGTATAGATTTGTTTTTATTTTTGTCGCCCTATAGGGATCATTTAACCGCAGACTTCACATGATTGCGCTTAGGAACACAATTGCAAATCAAATGGAAAATGGAAATGACTTGAATGTTTTCTACCCGGAAATGCGCTCAATAAATGCCTGTGTTACCACAAAGCTGTTGTGTGTGTGTGTGTGTTCAAGGCTGCGAAAAGAACACGTCAGAAATGCCAGCTGTGGTTCCTTTTCTCACTAGACAGCTAAGCTGTTGGAGCACCGGCGTTCAAATACCAAATGACTGTCCTCCATCTGTGCCCCTCAGACGACTGTGACCATCAACTACACACACACACACACACACACGTGTCGATTAATTTCCCAAATTATCTAAATCTAGAAATGAACCTTGTGGCTCAGTGGTGGGATATTTGATCTAGAGGTTGCAGGTTCAAATCACCCCTCTTTGGCTAAAAGTGTCTGCTAAATGAACACATTTCTACTCAATTACACATGCTTATTAGATGCTCTTTGTATGTCGCTTCTGGATTTAAAAAAACGATCTGGTACATGAATAAAACATTTTCTGGAATTTCCGGATGTTTAAAGTGTATTGAGCTGTAGTTAAATCGATACATTTACTACATGATATCCACTGTGGACTGGTGCAGGACAATCTCAGTGTGGTCTCTGTGACAGGAGAATTCTCGTCAACAAGCAAAAAAGTAAATCTCTAATGATTGGATCGACCTCTCACGATTCAGATCTGATTGTATGACGAAAACCACATTGTAGCGTGTCAGTGGGGGTTGTCAATCATGCAGTCAGCTGTCTCTCACCTATTCTGCTGAATCGTGTCTCTGTCACTGCCTTTCCTCTAACGCAAACCTAGTTCTGTTGTGTCGCTGGTGGAGGTTCGCAGTTGGTTCAACTTTCAAACTTTCTACGGACCGGTTTGCTTTTCCACGGGCTATAGAGCCCTGTCGTAATGTGCAGACGTATACTCTCCCAGCAACGCTAGCACCAACGTTAAGCACTTCAATAACAACAGCCTACAGGCGCTCTCCTAATGGCTTGTTATACTTACTGGTCAACCAATGTTAGGGTTAGGGCTCAAACATTTCCTATGGAAAGCCATTAGAAGAGTGCCCCCTGGTCACAGTTTTCGATCGGTCACCAATTTCGGTTCAGCACCGGTTCTTTTGCTGTCGAAACGCAACTGGTACGAGATTGGGCACGGTTTCTGATTCGGCCCTCAAACTGCCTTGGTGGAAAAGGGGTAGGCCTTAACTGACTGGCAGGTATACAGAATAGGTTTGTAGGTGCAGAAAATGTGGGTTATGGCAGGAGCTAAGGCTTGTCTATCAACAAACAAACGAAACACACACACAGGGAAATGTTCCATGGGTCACAGATGCAGTACTTACACAATAATGTTGTTGATGGGGATGTGGATGAGTTTCACAAAGAAGCCAATGAAGCCCATGATGGCGAATCCAATGGCTGTTGCCATAGCAATCTTTTGGAACTCTGAAACGTCAGAAGAACACAATTTTAGGCAAAAATTGAAAATATCGATCAGTCGGATGTGTGTTTGAGTGCGAGAGTGAGACTTACCTTTTCTGTCAGGTTTTGTGCATCTTTTGACGAGTCTTATCGAGTCTTTTACAAACTGCCGACTGGGCTCGACAAACTGCATAACCTGGTCCATGGTGCTCTGGCTGCATAGAAAGTACAAGGGGCAGATCAGATAGACTGCTGAGCTGACGTTGTCTTAACATGCCAGTTAGCTAGATAGCTATGAATTGCTATCCAAGTTCTCAAACTAGTCTATGTCACGCTAAGCATTAGCTTACATGAGTTGATTCCCAAGCTTTGCATTTCCACAACAAGCTAACTGTGGCTGTTTAGCCAGTTGTTAAGCTGGCTAATAAGTTACTACAGTAGTACAGTACTGTAAGTACTAGCTTGTGCTAGACAGTACGAGTTGATGGTGCTTGGCTAGTAAACACATATAAACCATCGGGAAAGACTACACGCCGATGGTCAAATGATTGCAAATTAAATATATGTTACAAAAAAAACGTTACTAACCTTGAACACTCGAACAGTATGTCAAAGAAAGGGGGAGCTGAAGACAGCCACGTAGCTTTCGGAACCTTTTTTGATTGAGAAGGGATGACGTCGGAATCTCACTTCCGGCTGACTTAAAAAAAATAAAAAATAAAGGTTGAGACTAACTGTGTTTTTATCATGTCAAAAGTAAAATGTTATCCCCCAAAAATGTAAGAAAATATACAGAATACAGTTAAATAAACATTTTTTTTTTATTGTAAAAAATAAACTCTACAATAGTCTGTTATTGACTGGTGAAGAACAAATGGTGTCTCATTAATGAGTCATGGTTAAGGTAGTCTCTGAAAAGGACAATGTATTGATATGTGGTTTTTGTATAATGTATTGAAGAGTGGCTATACAAATACAATTTGATTTGTTTTCCTCCTGAATCCTTTTGACCCCTATGTTGAGAGAGCACAATAAAAAAAAAAATCAGCCTCACTATTTGAAGGTCTATAGACACAAAATATTACAGCACCAGTCAACAATGGTGAAGGCTGAATTAAAGTTTATGTTCTAAAAAACGTTTGATTTTACTGATTAATAAAAAAAATCCGAAAATAGCTTATTTTCTTTTTTTACAATGTAAGGTTAGTTTATTTATTTATTTACCTATTCATACATTTTTATTTAAAACTCTTTTTCATTACCAGATTTTGAAGAAGAATATCGATGCTTGTTTTTACTGCACAAACTACCGGAAGTGCATGAAGGACTTTCCGGATGTGCAAGAAAGTTATCCGTGTTCCCAGAAGCTGTCAGACAACTATCTTTGTAATACTAGACATCTAGCTTGCATGAACAATAGTATTTGATAAATAACTAGCGACCGTGGACATTATAAGTAACTCGCTAGTCAAGTTGTAATTAAATATAATAGACGTTTCCGATAGCCACAAGGCCGGAATATTTTAAAAGGAGATGGACGACGACGTACTAACAACCCTAAAAATACTGATCATTGGAGAAAGTGGTGTTGGAAAGTCCAGGTAAAGGCGATGTGAAATTAACGGACAGGACTCTAGCTAGTCATGTTGCAGTTTAATCCCGTGCAATGTTTTGGGTTTGGTCAAATACTCAATGCTAGCTTGCTACATCAGACTGCTGTCTTGTTTGAAGCTGTTGCTAGATATGGAAGCTACAAGCTATTGTCAATAGCGTACATCATGTATTATTAGCCTGTTATTGTATACTCAGTATAACCTGGAACAGGTTCAATAGTTCAAGTCATGGATTCAATCGATGTAAAGTCTTTTTTTTGTTGCGATGAGACAAACTGTTCATACTAGCCTTACGTACTGTACTGCACATCCCATGTGGAGGTTAAGATTTAAAAACCAATGCAACAAACTACCTAATGGCCAGACAGCTATGAGTATGACAAACTGACACGTGTGACATAACTGACCATGAGTTTGAGATTTAGCAATCACAAGCCAAGGTGGATTAGGCAATTTATCCCCTAGCAACTCTAAGGGTTACTTTCCACCCGTAAACACCACATGGGCATATCCATTTACTTATGCTGATTTGTAGAGTGAACGGCACATATAGTTGGCTTATCATACAGCATCAGAGCCTAATGCATCTGCATTATATTTGTCTACGTTCATAAACCATAATTTTAATTAAGCCTCAACCAGTTTATTTAAGAGTTAAGTCTATCATGCGAGCCAGTGTTTTGTTTAGCAGTTTTTAGTTTTCTTCTCCCCCATGCTGTGAGGATAGTATCACACACGTTTATATAGGAATCAATGCCATGCTAATTACAAGCACTATTTCCTTAATTGGATGATTGTTTTGATGAAAGTTGTGTGTGACATCATCGCTAAATCCACCCAAAGTCCACAATTATAAGAGGCCTGGCAGAATATAGAAGTTTCGTTTAGCATAAAAATTGGCCTTGGTTGTGTGCATTTCTGTCGGGCTATGTAACAGCAAACCTTTTGTGTGCTTAATTATGCACTGTATTAGACTACAGTACTTTACTGTAGACGTGAAACAATTATCGTTTCCTCACATCCAGATGATTAAACGGTGGAGCTTTTTCAATGTCTTTTTTGGGGTTCAAAGGGAAGGAAAGAGATTAACCACATCATCAGTGTTGCGTGATGAACAGCTGATTAATCACAGTTCAGCAATGAACACTGTGCCTCTCAGAGCACAAGCCTATGATGTCAGAATCAAAAGAGAAGCAGAGAGAGAGATCATATTGGAGGATGTAGGTAAGGTGACAGGCCCAATCTTGATGTAGGCCTAGCATACTGTATAAAAGGCAACAGCCTGGTGCGTGTGTGACTGCTGGCTAGCTTGAGTTAGCCTGGCCTGAGAGTCATTGTCTCTCTCTTCCTCCACAGTCTCCTGCTGAGGTTTACAGATGACACGTTTGATCCAGAACTAGCAGCAACAATTGGTGAGTGACACTTTGCCCTTTGCTGCGCCCCAGAAGGATGAAGCAGCCATTAGTCTGTCACAGGCTGAGCTAATATCCCTCATTTTTACCTTTTAGTGTACATGGGATTCTAGGGCTGATTAAGCTTGTCAAATACCCAGAATACTCCTACGCAGTCTAGTGATTGCTGAGCTGGTAATAAGGCTGTATGCCTGGAGGCTATGTCATCACTGTCAGAAGAACTAGCGGGAGATACACACACACACACACACACACACACGGCCAGCTCAGTTGAGTGGTGAATGCCAGCTATTCATCTGCACCACTGGCGAAACGATGTCCTTCCTGCCTTTTTTTACTGTACATGGTTTGGGGGAAAAGGTGCATTCCTTCCCGGGGCTCGGTGCGGATCTGCAAATGATATCAGACATCTGCACTCGAATGAAATGCGCTTCAAGGACAGTCCTTTTTTTTCTCCAGGTGGCCTCAGCGCCCGTTAACAGCTCGTCTGCTCCGTAGGCTGCCTCACTGCAAGCAGAGATTCATGGTCCTATTGATTACACGACAGGCACGGAAAGCGAGCCTAAATGGCTGCCTTTTCTTCCGCGGTGTGACGTCCTGCCACACAATGTAGCCTTTGTTGAAAGAACAGTGCTTGCGGATTCCCAGAGAGTTTGGGAGCGATTGAAAAACCGTACTTTCTTCTGGTAGGCACGTCCTGCTACTGTTTTACTTGGCCAACGGGATATCTCGAGCGAACAGATGTGCCCAATTGAAGCCGACGTGAGTCCCCTAAGATGACCATGTCCCCTGACCTTCCCTCAGGCGTCATTTTGTACGTCCCTCCTCCCCCTCTCAACACACTTAACCCTTAAGCACCCTTGTTCACGGTCATTCCAAGTACCTACAAGTAGTGATTGTCTGATATAAATAATATATATATATATATTTTTTTTTTTTCACAGCCCTCCAAATTCGAGTCTATAAAACACAACAATGCAATCAATACAGTCGGTGCTTGATGGAGAGCTGTGGTTGTGTCGAAGCCTACTCTGACCAGGGTGATAGCCAGGTCCTGAGTGTGGTGTGAAGCCGAGGCAGTGGTGTGGGAGAGTGAGATAGAACACCGTCACACCCCGAGGGAGAGAGTAGCTCGGCGACCCAGGCGCTTGTTGTGGCGTAGATTCCTCCACGCGCCTGGCGACGGTGTCCCAGAAACCCCTCCCATGATTGCCTGTGTGGGATGCGTATGCCCACACACACACACACACACACACCCTCTATCTTCACATTCCATCTCCCCCAGTGTGTTGCCTCTTGGCTGTGGCTCGTCCCAGACGTGAAAACAGCCCCCGTGCCCTGTACGCCTCCCTGATAAATCTTTCAGTACACGCTTAAAACCACCGGGCCAAATGTCAGCCTAAGCATGTTCCCAGGGCGGAGAGAGGCCGCCGGAGAGATTTACTCGTCGACTGCGACGAGGACTAAACTTGTATTTTTATGTTAATGTGCGCGTTTTTTTTTATTTTTACCAGAAGAGGGACGTTTAAAAATGAATAATGGCTCCTCTTGAGCAGTCTTACAGGTGGTGTTTATTTTATTTTTTATGTACCATATTAGTTTTATATTAGCATATTGAACCACATAGTCCCTATCTGGATATAAATACTGAGTCACATCATCATTTAAGTGTCTCTGGCTCTCTGTCTGTCTGTCTGTCTGAGTGGGCTGGGTCAGCATCAGTTCACTCACACCGTGTGGTATGTGTGTTTTGACGATTCATCATCGGGATGCCCTGGCCGTTTGTCTGATTGATGTAGAGCCTTTTTACGGCCCGGGGGCTATGAATCACGGCCGCCGTTGAGCCGGGACGAGGAAATCACCGTTTGATAGATGTGTACGCTCGCATTTTCTGTCTTGTTTTTAGGTGTCGACTTCAAAGTGAAGACTATCTCGGTGGACGGTAACAAGGCGAAGTTGGCAATATGGGTAAGTGTGTGTGCATGTGTGTGTGTGTACATCCGTGAGAAACCAGTCTGCAGGCTATATCCATGCGTCTACCTGTCTATCTGTGTAAGCATAACAGTTTGTTTGCTCCATCTGTTTGTTTTCTAAGAGCGTCTGCTAAATGACTCAATGTTTACGAATAAATGGCCACTGTCTGCTGGACTCCCGTTGCTTTTACAGTGCAGTTCATTAACCTACCACAAGATGGTGCTAAAGTATAGTAGTTTCACTTCCAGTGAAAGGTGGCTCTAAGGAGATGTATGCATGTGCCCGTGTGAGCGGGTCTCCATTCAGCCAGGCCTTAAGTGCACGTGTAAATGTCTGGTGTGACGGTCACGGGGCTGGTTCGGGGAAGGTTCCCCCCCAGGTTGTCTGAAGGTTTTGCGACGGCTGTTTTCAGGACACGGCCGGCCAGGAGCGTTTCCGCACCCTGACGCCAAGCTACTACCGCGGGGCCCAAGGAGTCATCCTGGGTGAGCAGGCAGCTCCGTCTCTCCAGCCCCCTGGCTGTTAAACACCTGCCCCTCCCTCACCCCCCCCCCCCCCCCGCGTGGCTGGGAGAGACAGTGATGGCTTTTCCACACACGCACACACAGACTTGTACCGACTTAGTCGACTAGCGACACCCGTTTGGACTTCCTACTTTTAACCGTGCAGCAGACATCTTGTCAACTCTAGTGTCTCCGCGACCATGAAGGGGGACAGCTGGGACACTGGCTCAGGGACAGCTAAACCTCTCCACCAACTGTCACAAACCATAGTTATGGCCAGTTAACAGTATTGGTGACAACAGTTTATTCATAATTTGGGCCCTTTCCACATAAGAGTGTAGCATAGCTTGGTACTGTACGATAGGAGACCACAAGTAGTTGATTTTTTTGGGTGTATTTTCACATTTTCTCCCCGTGTCCGTCAGTGTATGACGTCACGCGCAGGGACACCTTCGCCAAGCTGGACAACTGGCTGAACGAGCTGGAGACGTACTGTACGAGGAACGACCTGGTGAAGATGCTGGTGGGGAACAAGATAGATAAGGTACAGTGTGTAGAGAGGGTCTCCTGCTCCCAGGGCCGGCCCGACCCAATAAACAAACAGCCCCGCAATTGGTTTGGGCCCCCAACCCCCCAAAAAAACATTTTATTATAATAATGCCAATCAATGGGCCCCAGTCACCTGAGGAAACACTAGGCTGCTCATCTACTCACCTAGCTTGGAGTTACTATGATACTATATATATATATATATATATATATATATATATATGCAGATTTGCTATATACTACAAATATTTTTTAAATGACATAGTGGACGATAAACACTTTTTTCTCATTTATTTTCTGTAATTTATTCTTATTTATTATAACACGCCGTTCTGTAGGTAGGACAGTGTGTTTTCGGGGGGAGGATTCCCCTCAGCACCTGTTAGCTTACTGTATGTCCAGTGCAGGCTTTATCAGAGTTTAGAGCTGTGCTTCATGCTCTAAGTACCGGCTCTGTGTCTGCTGTCCCTGTGGACGGGCCGTCTCCAAGCGGGCTTTTCACTAGTCCACGTAACAAACGGCTGTGAGTCCTCTGTAGGGCGCGTGTCCATCCAGTCAGACACTCACATCAGCACACAGCGTCTGCTGTAGAGACCTCCTCAGAACCGTTTTTTTTTTTTTTCTCCTTTTGTTTTCAGGAAAACCACGAACTGGACAGGAACGAAGGGCTGAAGTTCGCAAGAAAACATTCCATGCTTTTTATAGGTGAGGCTGGAGGATATCCCGCCCCCCCCACCCCCCCTCCCTCCAAACCCGAGGCCTTGAGTTACGGCAGGGGAAACTGCTTTTGAAATCACTGTCATACTTGTAGTGGAATGTTTGCGTAGGTCTATTTATAAAGCCGTTTCTGACGTCTTGTCTTGCGTTAATAACTCATCGAAGACCCCACTCACTTTTTTATAACCTTTGTGAACTTCGGTATCGGGATTTCGACGGAATGAAAAGCTTCGGGTTGGGTTTAAATATGTGGGATTTCCTGTGATTTGGACACAGGGAGATTTTCAAGGTTTGACGCGCCTGCCATTCTAAATAACGTGATAAGAGGAAGGAGGGTTTCGCCTTTTGAAAATATTTTCCGCCGCTTGCTCCAGCTGTGGAGGTCAGATGAAGTCATCAAGGTGCAGCCATTCTCCGTTGTTGTGTCTTAATCGTCTCTCTCTTTCTCTCCTCTCCCCTCCCTCCCTCCTTTTCCCTCTCCCCCCTCCTCCTCTCCCTCTCTCCTCCTCCTCTCCCTCTCTCTTCCCCCCCTCATCTTCTCCTCTCTCCTCCTCTCCCCCCTCCTCCTCTCCCTCCTCTCCTTCTACCACCCTCTCTCCTCCCCCCCTCATCTTCCCCTCTTTCCTCCTCTCCCTCTCTCCTCCCCCCCCCTCATCTTCCCCTCTTTCCTCCTCTCCCTCTCTCCTCCCCCCCCCCATCATCTTCCCCTCTCTCTCCTCTCCTCCCCTCCCCCCCTCCTCCCTCCTCCTCTCTCCTCCCTGGTGTGTCCAGAGGCCAGTGCTAAGACGAAGGACGGGGTCCAGTGTGCGTTTGAGGAGCTGGTGGAGAAGATCATCCAGACCCCGGGGCTGTGGCAGAGTGACAGCCAGGGCCGAGGGCTCAAGCTGACCCCCCAGGAGCCCGGTGCTGGGGGGGGCCGCTGTGGGGGGTACTGCTCCCTGGTGTGAGCCACACGCGTTCAAACACACACACACTACTTAAACCCTCACGCATGCATGCATACACACACACACACACACAGTACCTAAACGTAAACACACACACACTACTTAAATACACGCCTATGCACAGTGAGTCGACATGGATTTTACATGCACTAAGATGGATTTGTTTGCTTCATGCACACACACACACACACACACTACCAAAAACTGACAGGGTCTGCCGTGAGTGGAGACGCGATGGATTCTGCACAGGCTGTGTGGCCCGTCTCTCTGACATGCAGGCAACCCTCCCCAGCAGTGTGGATGTCTGCTGCGCTCTTCCTCATATCATGACTGCACCCTCAACTCTGCTTCTGCCTGTCCACCCTTATCCCTGTCCACCCCACCACATGGACAACATGTGCGTATTAACTGGTAATGAAGGCTGATTCCCTGTTTGTCTTATTGGTTTGTTTTGGTCTTTTTTTTGTCACCCCTTTTGTATTTCTATAGCTTCTGTTGTTGTTTTTTTTTTTGTTGTTGTTGTGTTTTTTTCTCCATATGTCTATATATATATTTTCTCTATATATGTCATGAACTTCGTCCAGTGCCAGCGTGCACGTCATTGTTCGAAAGCATGACTCTGTTGCACCCTCATGCCATGTTCCCTCGGGGACGGAGGCTCAGCTACGAGCCCTCCAGGTTGGCCGTCTCTGACAGCTCCAGCTGTCCTGTTATCCATGTTCCTCACCAGGCTACAACTGTGTCTACGTCCGCCTGGCAGGCCTCTCTGGTCGTAACGGAACCACCAAGCTGCTGGAGCCACGGTTTACTACTTTTATTGAGTTGGACTCCAAACTTTCAGCAGGTTTTGAAGGGTGCATAAATCATACCGATTGGCACCGGGCGCCTCTATTGTGTGTTCTAGAATTTTGTTGTTTTTTTGTTGTTTTTTTTTCCTCTCAAAGGCATAATGCTTTTTTTTTATTTCTTTTTTTATTGAACAGGGAGTGTAGCTAGCCTTTGGGTTCTGTGCCCTGCTCACACAGACGTCAACAGAGGATTATCAGTGCTAGCCATGCCGCAGCTTCTCATAGACCAGTGGAAAAATGAAAATGCAAGAAAAGGTTTGCTATATTAAAGAACACCATGAGTCATGCATGACTGTTTCCAGTGGGATTGGGAAGCACGGAGAAGGTATTCAAGGCCCAGCAAATTACTTTCACAGCACCCCTGTCTCATCATGTTCAACCTGAGCATGCGGTTCATAAACTGTCCCTCGAACACCTCTGACCTTATCCTTGAGCGCTGGAATTCTGGGAAGTGTATTTTATTCGGGTGACCTGACCTGTTGACCCAGAATGGAAGCCTTGTAGTGATGCCTTTATGTCTAAATTAATTACAATCAAATTAGCTTTTTTTTTTTTTGTATTAATAGTCTGGCTTCTTGGTTTGTTTTGATGGAAGACCTGAACAGTATACAGTATATAGTTTTCCATCATTCGTGTAACATTTGCCTTCTTTGATCAACCTTTTCTTAAAGGTTGATTACATAGTATTGAATAAATAAGACATTATGCCTGATATTATTATAAGATGGACCTGACTCTTGAACTTGTTTCCTGTTTATATGTGGAAGCATAGAAATACATGTAAAAGGCTCTGTGTATTTAGAACTCTGAAATATGTATAATTCCTACATGAATTGTGAAACTGAATGTATACATATTGACATAATAAACCGCCCTTCTGTATGTATTAAACTAAATAAAAAGTACTTTTTAAAGGATCTTAAAGTGGTATGTACAGTGATTCTTTTTTTTTTCATCCTTTCATCATCATACTTATTCCAAATCGTACCTACTACAACATAATGAGGCAGAACATATAACAAGCAAGTACAAATCTTGACAAGTGACTATTTGTGTGACCTCACCCAAGGCCTCTGCGAGGATGCCCTGCACAGTGCCTACACAACCAGGGCCGTGTTGGAAAAGTCTCTGTTGGGTGCAGAGGAGTTTTCGCTTGACATCTTGAGCATTCCAGAGCCTACGGCATAGAGCCACATGTTTAAACAGTGTCAGAGAACTGCCCGGCTAGCAGACCTGTGATGTATCTAAATCATCTTTCGGGCAGACACTCAGGAAACAACACTACACCCATAACTCTTTTACTCTCGGTTTGACTGGGACGTGCATCATTCCTGGGTGATTATGAAGAGGCCTGGCTGGCAGCGACAAAGAGGCTCCTGCCCTTCCCATCTCTCCTCTCCCTCTCTCCCGAGACAAGGCACAGAGAGAAAATATGTCTCAGTCAAACAACAACATGGAGACCTACGACATACTGGAACTTTCTTCTTCCAACAAGCTGCTGTGGTCTCGTCTGCTCTCGGAGCTGGGTTTCCAGGAAACTCCACAGTTGTCCTGCAGTGAAACACTCGACAACAGGAGAGTCACTGTAGTATCTCTGTAGGCACTTAATATATACATGTTATCAAACCCTTCCCATGATGTCAGTCATGCCACATGCACAATTTCACATGTTTTTGACTACCTTTGTTACGTTTCAAAGCAAACGATCTCTTTAGTGTGCCAGAGAATCGACTTCCCCAGAAGCCACTAGGTTGATGTGGTATATAATATACCCATCCAAGAGCAGCCCTCCTGGCCATGCCATAGCTACCCCTCCTTTCTCCCCTCCTCTGCAGCCCGAATTAGGACGAGGCTGGTCGGGGGACAGCTGGTCCCAAACCCTCGTGTGTGTGTGTGTCTGTCTGTCTGTCGGTCTGTGTGTTTGTGAACGGCCAGCCCCCTCTTTAAGCTAACAATGTCTGGGTCTCATTAGCGCGGTCTCCTCTCTCCTCCTCCTCTGCTCCTCTGCCTGCAGCCCGTATGGGTTTTGGGTTAGCTCTCAGCCGGGGCCTCTCAGGAGAGCAGTCATGCTGTCATGTGTAAAAACGTTACGAGACGTCGGGCATCGTTTCATAAGGTGTCGTGTTCCTGAACGTCACTCACTTTGTCGTGCTCATTGCCGGTCCCTATCAGTTAATTGTTTTGCCATGCCGAGCGAGAGAGGGAGGGAGAGCGGGAGAGAGCTGGAAGCGAGAAAGGAGCGATGAAGGGAGGACGGTCGAGAGGAGGGAAGGAGAGAGGGCGATAGAGGGAGAGAGCTCTACAGCTGAGTGTTATCAAGTGGCAATGGGGCTAATAGGTTAACCATGAGGCCTGGCTGAGATGGGATCTGTACTCTGGCAGGCCGTTCTGTCTGAGAAGGGGGTGCTAAGAGTACTAACACAGATGTAGCAGAGGTGGTTCGGAATGGTGGTGCAACAGCACCGTCCAGCCCTGTCCTCGGACCCCGGAGATTCCCTCTTCGATCGGACGATGGATAGTTTGCTTTCAATGTGGAAGGTCGTCGGTTCGGATCCCACCCCAGACTGAGAGAGTAGCCTGTGGGAGCAGGCGTGTGACCGAGGCATCCGTCACCCAGAGGAGTGTGTTCTCTCCGGGGTGAGGTAGAGGAAAATGCTTCTTCTTCCCTTCCTCTAGAGTTAGCCAGCGCCTGGCTCAAGCCTCTCTTCAGTTACCCTCTCCAGTAGCAGACCTGTGTGAGCTCATAGACCAACCAACCCAGAACAAATGAGAATGTCACTGCAGGTGGAAACTCCTTCATTATGAAGAACCTCATGTTTAGACTCTGGTTATGTGCTTACATTTCAATGTTGTCCTCGATATTTAATCAGGAGATTCCCATTTCAGTATTTGACAGATTTCGGGGAGATGTATGAGCCGGACTTTGTCTTTCCCCACTTGACTTCCACAGAGCTGAAATGCATTCACCCATTTACACATTTCGTCATGAATTCTAAGAAACAGAAATATTTTACTGGAACTTCACACCAAAACAATACTTCAAAACATTACCCAGGTTAACAAGGGTCTGGCATAAGGTGTTGGCCCATCCTCAGAAACAGCAGACCTCTGTGACCTCCTATCAGTCACACCAGAGAAGCTTCTAACCCAATAAGAAGTGGCCCTGGGGGGTGAGGTGATGGGGTTGTAGGAAACCTCTACCCGTGTGGGGTGTGAACCCATGGCCCAGCGAAACCATGTAAGTCAATTTGGCTTGTAATTCCGGTGTAATTGAGTTTCCTAGGATTTGAAACAATGTCAATCTAATTTATACCTAAATGATTGCATTGTAACCCACACTTGTTATTTTCCAAAACACCGTGCCCTGTGTAAAGACTCTAAAGAAAGCAAGGACCGGGGGGCGTCCACGCCCTCCCAGCGGAAAGTTCTCTCTCCACAGGGGGTCCCTTCATCCCCGCCTTGTGTTACTGGGGCAACAAGCAGGACGGGGGCCCAGTCAGGTCAGGGCCGGGGGGCTCGGGGGCTCGGTCCTGTCAGCCCGCTAGACGTCCCGGAGCAACAACATGGAAGGATGAGTATCCTCATTCATCATCCCCGCCCTCGACCCAGGACTAGGCCGTTCACCACGGTCCTGTGTGGCCTATTTCTGGAGCGGGATTCGGATTCCTCCGCTGTGTTGTCATTTGCTGCATGTCACACCAAAGCCCCCGGATCTGGAGTCCAGCTACCGCCGCTACATGGAAGCAGACGTCCATACAGCGAGGCGATCGGCTTCTATAATAAACTAATCACACTGTGTCAACACGAGGGCCTGGTGTTAGCTTTCCACATGCCTCAAACACGTTTTCATGGAAAAGCTGCATGTTTTAGTGCTGCGTTTCGGTCACTCTTCCCTGTAAAATCGTGTTTTTTTTTTAGGTCGCTATTTTTTAAACCCCTCTTGCTGAGATGATTGGCATGTATAGAAACAAATTCATTATTTTGTACAAATAAATACGCCCCTGTGTTGTAATTGCGCTGCTTATTTTCCTTTGCCAAGCTGATCTGGGTTTTGGGGTTGAAGCAGAGAAGTTATTGTTGACCACAACCGCCAGAAGTCCCCGATGCCATGTCCTTTGAAGAGACATGTAGGTCGGCTAGATGAGCCGTTACTTCATCAGCACATCTTTTCAAGATCGGAACTCAAACATTGTTTGACTTGTGGCTCACGACGCGCGTGCATTGGACAGTCGGAGAGCGATTAGGAGGAGCACCAGGGACACTACAAAGGCCCGACGCTGTACAGAATTGAGGTTTTAGATTGTTGGCTCATGGCTGTTGGTTGTTTTGCCACTTTGGCCCTGTCTTAGGATATTTAACCGTGTCCTGCTGCCGTCTGTACCTCACCTAGACTGATGACCCCTAGGCCCACGGTGTGTTTTTCCATCCCAAACGTTTGCAGTGGTCCATGGAGGCCCAGGGTGTAACCTGATGTCGGGTTTATTACTTTGAACCACAGGAAGCTCAGGTTCTGTGAATGTGAGGAGGACCATCGGAATTGAAAGCACAGGCCCAGCCTCCGCCTCTCCCACCAGCTCTGCAGGATGAAGCTGCTCTCTCCGGGAACTGGAGCCGGGTCGCACAGAGCAGAGTCGCATCAAACAGACACGAGTTCAGCCTTAGTCCAGCCTGTGTTTGGGGTCTTCTGTCCACGTCATTACGGGAATATATTTCTATCAAATTCAGAAAGGCAACAATCATCTGACAGGCTTTCTGGTCATACCGGAGGTATCAACTGCTCGAGTGTCTTGCTCGACTCCAGTCCTGCAGTTTACGGGTGTCAGTTTACGGGTGTAACTCTTTGATCTAAGGTCATTCAAATCTCCATGAAGTTCTAGAAATGGTTAGCTTGTACTGTAGCCACAGTGCAGACCAAATGACGCCGCTGCTGAACGCTGTCCAGTGTTAGTTGACACTGAAAGTTTTCACTGACAGAAGAAACTTTTGACCGATGTTGGAAGTGATTGTAACTGCTTAAGGCACAGGTCCAAAGATGTAAAAATGTTTTTATTGGTGTTTTCTTATTCTATTTAGAAACTCTATGCACGAATAGATAAATACACATTTTGAAATGAAAAACTATGGAAAATCCTCATTCTATAAAATGTAAATCTTCTACATTGACTTTATGGCTAATTCAATATTTTTCAAATATAGTGTAATGGTAGTGTAAAATCTCTGAAAGCTATCACACATGACAGACATAAATATTTCAGAAATATTTATGCCAGAAAAATTATATCAAATATTCTACATGAGTATGCTAATATCGCCAACTGGGAAAAACGTGTAGTATAATGTCCATAATTTATCATAAATAAACATGTTAAATATGTATATGTTTATAATTATTTAACTTTATATTATTTTTCGGTTTACAATGGCGGCGACATTTACAGTGGTAGTTGAGAGTTGTGCAATATGAGAATGTTTGTGGCAGATGGAGAGGGAAAACCAACACCTACAATTTGCTTTGGCTTACTAACTTGTGTGTGTGTGTGTGTATGTGTGTGTGTGTGTGTGCTGCAGAAGCACCAAGGTGCGGGGGTGTTTTGGGCCTGGCTGTTTTGTCTGCACCTCGCCACCTTGAGCCCCTCTGTGGGAGACGTTAATGCCCTGCTGGGTCTGGGCCGCGCTAACGCAGAGTGGCACTGGCTCCAAAACACTCTCAGCGTCTAACCTTACCTCAGCTTTCACTAACAATCGGCTCACAGTGGCCCCGTCATAAAACGTTGGTTCTCTCTCTCTCTCTCTCTCTCTCTCTCTCTCTCTCTCTCTCTCTCTCTCTCTCTCTCTCTCTCTCTCTATCTCTCTCTTATCTCTCTCCCTCACTCTCCACCCTCACTCTCTCTCTTTCTCGCCCAGTCTCCCTCTCTCCCAGACATACCAGAGTAAGTTAACAAATCTGACTTCTGGTGATATCTGGGTTAGGCTTTCCAGCCGAGCACAGGTCTCCATCTTCCAACCCCCTCTCTCCCTCCTTTCCTTCCCACCATAGTCTTCCTCGATCTCTCTCCCCAGCCCTCGCGGGTCAGTAGGCAATTTCTGCTTCCCTACGGGGTAGCCTTGGCTCCTTGCCCTAGAGGGCCCAGGGGTGCAAGTGGCTCCCCAAACTCATTTACGACGGCGCAGGATGCCTTGGCCCGGCCTCGCGGCGGGCGAGTCACTTGGCGCACTCAAATATTTACATTCGTCCAATCAAGCGGCAGACAGTAGCGGGCTATATTGCGGTGAGGTCATGGTCTCCTTCATCTACTCCTCCTCCACGCTAAGGTCTGAGGAGATCCAGGAGAGTGTGGTTATAGCCTCTGCTGGATGTGGAGGAATCCGACCAGACTGCTCCTGATGTCATCCCCTCCTGTCTCCCCCACTCGACACGAGGAGAGGTGGTTTATCTTCATGCAGATCCACAGTCCCGATCTTATCTTTCTGGAGCCGTCACTGTGTGTTCTCCCTGTTTTAACCTTGATTTATCCACTCCTCCTCCCTCCGCATTAAAACCGAATTGCACGGAGGTACCAAGCTACAGACGCCAACATCGGGATCGCTCAGAGCCAAAAGGTGGGATTTGTCTGAGAAAATACGCTCGAGTTACATTTCCGATCCCGACCAAGACTCGAGGTCAAAGGGTTGCATGCGTTTCCAACGATGAACCCTCGGAACAAAACAGAGTGGTGGATGACCTCATGGGTCACAGACTAAATGTTCATGAGGCGCAACGGCAACTTCTTAAATCTAATCTGCTCGTAAAGTTGAGTTACGGTAAATACACTGCTACTGTACAATATCTTGGAGTCCTTGTATGAAGACGATGATTCGGGGATTAAGATAAACTTACCTTCACGTCAACGTGAGATCGGAGCCAAGCAGAGTCGAGGCCTCAGACCTGCCAGAGCATCTGGGTTTGCATAGATCAACAGCCATCCACCATTCTAGAAGATACCGCTGGCTGTTTATAGCTTTGGCCCGCAGACAGACAGAGTACAGAGGCCGGGATACAATGAGACGGTGGTCAGAGATGAATTCAATGTTGATTCAATGAAGACGGCCAATCCATCAGACTGAAATGTAGTCCACATCCTAATCTCTGATACACTCCCTGCCTGTCTGTGTCTCCACTGAGTTCTCAGTTAGCAGAAAAGATTGGATGTTGTAGGACAACCTGAACCTATCTCCTATGAGCTTTCATTTGACCTCTCCATAGTGGGATAATGTTAGATCACTGGATGAAAAATGTCACCTTGGCAAAGCTAAACAACAGCCTGTAGTGCATCATACGACCAACTTCAATAATCGGTGAATTTCCTACAGCCAGACGTCTCCACCATAAGGCCCAGGCCTGTGTAGAAATATACATATCAGATGAGAAGCTAAATAAATACAAGTCCCATACTAACATCTGGAAGTGTAGACTCCTGCACTGGCAGACTGTGCCCATTTGATTCCAGATTGATGGTAACATTACAGTTCTGGCTCAGACTCTGGGACAGAGCATTGTGACGCGTATTTATTTGCTGGCACTGAGACCTGGCTGCCAAACCCGTGCCACAAGGTTTAGATGTGCACACACACTGACTCACACACACCCTCTGTTACTCTCTCTCCCTTTCACTCGCTTTATCTATCTCTCTCTCTCGTTTTCTCTCACTTTTTAAAAGTCCAGCTCCCCAGACAGATGATCTCTCTCCCTCTGTTCGTGTAATATCATGAGCTCGTGAGCTACAGCGGTGTAGTCTGTGTGTGTGTGTGTGCGCCCGCGCCCGAGCGCCTGTATTTGCACAGCAGTAATATGGTCCGATTTTGCCTAATATCCTAATCATACACTAAAGGACCGCTCAAGGAGGTTAGAGTCCGGACACACATGGAAATGTTTGTGATTTTCCCCCTGCTATGGTCAATGAGACCCGATACTCCATACATGCAGACATAAGCTGCTCTTGTCGGGAGACTGCGTCCGCATGTATCAAACGCTGAGCGTTAACGTGACGAGAACTCAGCGTCCACCCCCGTCCGCCGGCACTGCCAGGCCACATTCCTGCCCCCGATGCCATCTCTTACATCTGCTGCCACTGACGTGCTTTCACCAGACGGGGGTGAGGAATTTGATTGAACTTTTTCTCTGAAGAAAAGTTACACACTGACACGTCGACGCGAGCCTTTATTACGTCTCACTTGTGTATCCCCCAGCTGCCGTTATGCGAGGAGCGTTTGCGGCTGTTCTGTTCTGGCCACATCCGTTACTACACTGGGACTTCCACCTGACCAGAGTTAAACTGTTGGAATTTCCAACATGTATTGAAATATTGAAAAGTGCCCAACTATTAAAAGGTGTTCTGTTTTTTTAAGGGTCCTGTGGTCTGAACTCAAAACTCTCTCCATATTGTAATGGCATACTGTAGAGAAGAAGGATATAATATTATGTACTGGAACAGTAGGGTTGGTGTTTTTACTGGGATAAACTGCAGCATGGAGTCCAATACAAATTTCCCCTTGGGGGAAGTTTGATCATGTCATCTGTATGTACAACAGATACAAAGTTTCTCATGGTTGTTTTCTCCAGTTCAGGATCAACAAGTTCTTACCCAAAAGTGAACAGAGTTATCCTGGCCCTCCACTTATCTCTACTTCTCTCTACTGTTTTTCTACTTCCCTTCGCTTCTACCTCGTCCTCTTTGGCAGCGGAGGTTGGCTCTTACCCACAATCCCCTTGGAGCAGGACGTTGTTTTGCCGAGGCTGGCCATCCAGGTCTGTCTCAGGAGGACAGAAAGCAGCCAATTAGGAGAACGATTTGAGGAGTTTCGGGAAACAGCTGAGGCAGAAGCAGCAGCTAAACCTTTCTGTGGTTTAACTGTGTGTGTGTGTGTCTGTCTGCTGGTGTGTGTCTGTGTGTGTGTGTGTGTGTGTCTTTTGGTGTGTGTTTGTGCGTGTGTCTGGGTTTGTGTGTGTGTCTTTTGGTGTGTGTTTGTTTGTGTGTGTGTCTGTTGGTGTGTGATCGTCTCAAATGCAATCCCGACTCCTGGCTCAACTAAGGCCTGGCACAGAGGGAGATAATTCACAGGCATTACTCTGGAACAAACACCCAGGCCGACCCCACAGTGTATGTGGCTGTACAAAACATGCTGGACTCTGGCAGCTAGACACCGCTAGCTAGTCATTTAAAGCTCTAAGCTGAGCATTAGATTTAGAGTAGGCTCAGTTTCCCACAAGCGTTTAGAGGGTCTTGGTTCACATGAGTTTTTTTCAATGTTACTTGACTACAATTTAAATGGTTTTGTTTGACCAAGAGCATGGAGTAAGAGCATGAACAAGGCTGACTCTTGACAGGCACTGTAAGGATGCAGATATTTTCTGTTTTGGTCTGACTACCTGCCAATGTTAGTTCCATTACACAGACAGAGTAATGCTTTCGTCAAGAGGAATGCTTCCTGGCTCCTTGGTCAGACTGGGGTGTTCCTGGTTAGAGATCTTGTCCACGGTTTCACAACTCTCCTTTCAGAATAACATACATGCCTTCACTCTCCGTCTTGTACAAGAAACAGCAATTCTCTTTGGTCTGAACTTTGATATGTGATGTTCACTTTTTGTTTACTTCACATATGTTTTGACTGAACCAAATAGGGAACATATCCACCTGAAAAAACACCCAAGATGTCCTCATCTGGCCAATTCGAGCATTGTCTTGTGGCTTTGTATGAAGTGACATTTTCTCCATGTTTTTCTGCGGTTTTTGGGAAATTTATTATGAGAAATGAGGACAGGAAATATTTTCTTCTGCCTCAGGTTAGCTTAGCAAGAAGCAGACTCGCAAAGTGGTGACCAACTCGCTGCAGAATTGGAAGCAGGAGTATGGTTCAACATCTGCGGCCTTAATAAAATAATACAATAAGCAGCAGGACACAAAGCCAAGATTCGTCTCTCTTTTTGGAAGCAGAGTGAAATGTCTTGAGGAAATAATCCCTTAAAGAAACAGAGTTTATGAAAACAATCCCATTTTGTCTATTGCTAACATTGTTTTTGCTCCAATATTCAAATGTTTTGATCTAGTCTAAATTGATCTTAAAAGATTTAAAAAAAAACACTCTGACTCAATTGTGAAGGAGATAACAGGAACTCAAGCAATATTATCATATTATCAATATTGTATGTTAATTTTCCTCCCAGGAACTCAGGAAATTGCGTGTCACCACACCAAGATAGCAATCCTATTCCACCATTTTATTTTATTTGCATGATTTATAATGTATCATAATAAAATCCACCAGTTTCTGGAGGAACAAAGAAAGTTCTTC